>NW_022985077.1:729560-743134 GCF_010015585.1 Eremomyces bilateralis CBS 781.70
CTTCCTATGCTTAGAGAGGTGGAGGGTCATGTTCGACGTCGAGGTAGCTCTCGCGGAATCCGTTGTCTTCCACTCGCACCGAATACATCGAATCTCTCGATCTTGTACTGGCCCAGTCCCCCTCTTTGGCCACCATAGCTTGTCTCGAAGTACGGTAACCTTGAATTGCTCCCATAGAGATTGATTCTGTGCTCGTATTCGCCGATGTCCGGATTCATATGAGACGGTAGAGGACGGCGGCAATTCGTCTCCATTTAACTCCTGCTCTGGAGAGACGGTCGATAGAGAGCCTTGAGCTGGGGTTACTTGGCTTGCTGAATCGTCAGGAGAGATCAATTCGAGACTATTGCGGGCTCCACTTGAACAACGCCTTTTGCTGGTGCTATTCTCTAGGGAGGCTTCCTCGTCACTGCCATCATTAAGAAGATGATAATCAACTCTCTCGGAGCGAAGACGGCGCTTCCCAAGAGACATGGATAAGTCATCCATATTAAGAAAGAAGTTGCAACATATTGATATGCTTTGTATCTCTTAGAGCTCAAATCCTCTAGTTGGAGCATGTTGGGTAAACAAAAGTCGCGACTGCTGGGCATTCATTCATTGGCTCGGCTTTTGCCGAATAAGTCTTGGCATTATTTACGAATATTCGCGAATAATACGAATAAAACGTCTCGAAATTTAGTCGAATACGAATAATCGTTCCCAGGGAAAAGTCGAATACGAATAGCCAAAATCCTTATTCGTGTCCAGCCCTAAGAGGGATAAGGATGAAAGGAAGCAGAGAGGAGAGAGAGGCGGTGAAATAAAAACAGCAGGAGGAGGAATGGCGGAAGGGACTCGGATTTTATATGGCTCTTGGATGAAAAACCCTTGGAGAAGGAAATCTGGCCAATGGGGACGACGAGCGGTGGAGGCCTGGAGAGGAGCCCCGAAAGAAGGCGCCCCCAATTCTGGAGGCCAACTTGCCGTCGTCCCTTTTACCGTAGTTCCAGCATTAATACCGATTTCTATCGATGCCATAATATTGAATACTGGTGTAGAAGCCATGTTCTTGACGCTGTCCACCCCAGATTTCCTTTCTCCCAAGTGCATCCTCCTCCTCTCAACGGAAGCATCATTGTCTAGGACCAGGATTCCGTACGAAAGAAGCAGCGCAGTCATGAACCGAGCATCCAAGCATCCGAAACAAATGGAAATTGATGGCTTCGAAGCATTGATGTTCTCCTCCCTCATACGTACATAGAGTATTATCGTCTCGATCTGTGCAACCGAAAGATTACTGTAGATACCTACGGCGCCAGATCCCAACATCCACCGTGCTCACGGACTCAAAGTGCTCACGCAGGCGTAGCAGGATATCAGGCTTATCGGCGCTACGCAGGTCCCGCAGCAACCCCCCTGATGATATGATCTGTCTCCTAGAACTACATATCGTGTAGAAGTCTCCGTCTTCACCTGCTTGACTGTGGAAATGTTTCTTTCCAACATTTGATCGGCCCATCCATCTGGGACGTGCGCCCGCGACATGTTATTCATATTGACACTGCAATCGTATGGCTACAGTACCTTGGGCGACTACCTCAACTCCACTTACCCTGAAGTTCTGTCCGTCGTTTATTTCAAAATGAACGAGATACCTATTTTGCAAAAGTGAGGCTATCGGGCTCTCAGAAAACGGCTTCCCATCATCTTTCCAGCGGGTGACGGTGCTGTCCACGCTCTCACAGTCAATCCTCGTCCGCCTCGTATGTCGCATCTCTTCATAAATCTTAGGCCATTGGCGTCATTGTCCTTGGTGGATTTTGTACATTTCGGATCCTGAGAGGGGTTTTACCATCGTCATTCGCGCAATCCATTACATCTCTTTTTAAGTCCGTCTCATTGTTTGCTATCGACAATCTCGATGATCATCGTCGCAATTCCTAACACAGTAGTGATGCCAATCGCCGCTCCTTGCATTCCATTATTAATATTATATGTACAGTCCTGCGCCCTTCGCATTTCGAAGTGGGGTAACTACACTGAAGGTATTCTGTACACCGCTGGGCGCTGGGCGCCGTGTCCTTAGCAAATTATATTGATTGAGTTGCACTTGCACCGCCGCACCAAGAGCTCTGCTTCCCAACCGATCATGTAACCACGATTGCTCTAGGGAAACAATCAAATGCTTCGTTAAAGCACCCCTCTCATGGACTATGAACCTGAGAATGCTTCCGTTATCACTTCTTTCAATATCTAAATAATACAGATACATCCAATAATGGCCACCACTACGCCTGATGCGTCCTTGAAAACACGAGAGGAAGTCTTAGACAGCGTCGTCTCCCTTGCGAGGCTCTTCAGCACCACCGTCGAAGCGTTCGGCAAAATCCATCCTAGGGAATTGAATCACAACCAGCAAATCGCTCTCACATGCCTTGGGATCGAACAAGGCCGACTCTTGATCTGGGGCAATGCAGTGGGAATTTCATCCCCTCCCGCAACCATTGCGAAGCATATGATCCCGTCCCGCCCGGGAGACTTCAATCCTGATCCCACGGCCCCCGTCAATTTCATCCCTCGCGATCCACGGCTGGATGACCCCGACGTGCGAACCACGGTCGAAACATGTCTCCGCGATCTCGTCGACCGGCCCGCCCATCTTCCCCGGGTGGAAATGATGCGCGCCTTTGGCCTCAAGCAACCCCGACCCAACAGCCAAACCGCTGCCCCCAAAACCCTCGACCACAACCGGCTCGAAGGATTCCGCGAGCAGTTCTCCATCCTGTGCGACCTCGTGGATGAACCGGCCTCTGAACGCCGACGCATGTCCATAATCATGGACGATTGGATCATCCACAACGCGCAGCAGTTCAGCACATTCGTGCAGTTCGCCCGCGAGCACGTCGATACCCTGATCGCGTTAATGGACGTCCAGGCGCAAGTTGACAAGGGTATGGAGACCGATATCCGCACGCTGGGATGGCATCCAACACCCACTAGTACGATCATCGGACGCGACAAGGCGAAGCTCAACCTGATCCGCGAGGCGTGTGCGGACTCATATCCGGACTACACCCGCGCTGCAAAGGCCGCCCTGGCACACATCAGCAAGCCCCCCCCTTCCGCCAACAGCGAGGAACCCGCACCCCGCTCCCGGGAATCCTCAACGATCTCCAACCCAGTCCACGCCTTGGTCGACCGCGTCGATGCCATGGTCCATCGATCCAGCGACCAACGCCGGCCCACCGGCTTCCAAAAGTTCAAGAAGGTGTTCAGCCGCAGGAAAAAGACCCGCAGCGACGCGCCAATCGCCGACACCCAACCCACCGACCCCAACTCCTCCACAGCGACGGCCCAACCCGCCTTATCGTCTCAGCTCGCCGCCACGAGGTCGCTCTCCGTCGAAGACCCACGGGGCCCCAACCCCTCGCCGGAATCCGCCCCGCCGAAGCCGAGCACGATCCTCGCCCAGGCTTCCGCGTCACATTCGGACATGGCGCACCCGGGAAATCCGATCGGCGTGTCGAAGGGGAGTACCCCGAAACGAAGCGACAGCGATCTAGCGTTCTTGGGATGTCAGTCGACGTATGGTTTTGAGGAGGTGAATCGGCGGGGTGAACAGCGGCAAGCGGAGCGGGAGGAGAATTTGCAGGCGATGGGGGAGAGGTCGGAGATCCTGGGGGGGGTGGAGTCGGTGCCGGGAGGGGAGGCGATTGATGAAGCGCTGGGTGTCGCGAGAGACGGCGATGGTCCTGCCTCTGGGACGGGGGTAAACTAGAATCCACCGGGAGATAGCTCTAGAGAGGTGATATATGGAGGCTGGAAATGGATGGGATGGAGAGTTCATGCGGTGTGGATTCGGAGTTGTCTGAGTCCACACCCACTGGCGTCGGACATTAATTGTTAAGCATTGATATTGTTTGCACAGAATACCCCTACAGCTTAGCATTCACAAAATTGCTACTTAGTTAGCCATCACCATCGACATTACTCCATAATCTCACCAAATTCATTTCTCAAATGTCCGTCTATATAACCCCCAAGCTCCCAACTCTATCTACACCTAGTTTTCCTACTACAACTTCTCCTTCAAACTCGCCCTCAACCGCCTCTCCACCGCATCCAAATACTCTTTCGTCACAACCCAACTCGCCCGGTCCTTGCGCCCGCACGCCAACGCCAAATCCTTCGTCATCACCCCATCCACATCCACCGTATCGATGCACGCGCGCTCCAAGCTCTCCGCGAACGCCACCACCTCCGGCGTCCCGTCCAGCTCGCCGCGCTTCGCCAGCCCCCGTGTCCACGCGAAGATGCTCGCGATCGGGTTGGTCGAGGTCTCGTTGCCTTTCTGGTGCTCGCGGTAGTGGCGGGTGACGGTGCCGTGGGCGGCTTCCGCTTCGAAGGATTTGCCGTCGGGGGTGATGAGGACGGAGGTCATGAGGCCGAGGGAGCCGAAACCTTGGGCGACGATGTCGGATTGGACGTCGCCGTCGTAGTCTGGGATGGTTAGTTGGTTGGAATGATTTAAACCCCGAACGCTCCGGGGGTAATTTTGGGACGATGTTCACGGGGCTGCATGGATGGAAAAGGGAGGAACACGTACTCTTCATAGCAATGATGTAGCCACCCTCGCTCTTGATCATCTGCGCGACCATATCGTCGATCAAACGATGCTCATACCAGATCTTGTTCGCCTCGAACTCCTTTTCATACGTAGCCTCGTACACCTCCTGGAAGACATCCTTAAACCGGCCATCGTACGCCTTCAGGATCGTGTTCTTCGTGCTCATGTACAACGGCATCTTCTTCATCAACGCGAGCTTGAAGCTGGCGTGTGCGAATCCGCGGATCGACTCCGTCGTGTTGTACTGCGTCTGCGCCACGCCGCCCTCCGCCGGGAAGTCATACACTTGGATCACCTCCGGCTTGCCGCCTTTGGGGGTGTACACCATCTCGAGGGTGCCTTCTCCCGGGATCACGCGGTCTTTCGCGCGGTATTGGTCGCCGAAAGCGTGGCGGCCGATGATGATGGGGGCTTTCCAGCCGGGCACGAGGCGGGGGATGCGGGGGATGACGATGGGTTCGCGGAAGACGGTGCCGCCGCTGGGGGGACGAGTTAGTTGCGAGGGATATGGAAGGGGGGAGGGGAAAGCTCACAGGGCGTTACGGATGGTGCCGTTCGGAGAGAGCCACATCTTCTTGAGCTTGAACTCCTCGACGCGAGCCTCGTCGGGGGTGATGGTGGCGCATTTGATGCCGACAGCGTATTTCTTGATGGCTTCGGCGGCATCGTGGGTGACTTGGTCGTCGGTCTGGTCGCGGTATTCCAGGCCCAGGTCGTAGTATTTGATGTCGATGTCGAGATATCTGATAGAAAGTTAACCGAGGAGGCCTTAGGTGGCCGGCCGATATACGTACGGGAAGATGAACTGGATTTGTCAATAACTGCTCCTCAGGAGGTTTTGAGGATATCATACCTTGTCCTTGATATCTTGCCAGATGATCCTGGTCATCTCATCACCGTCCAGCTCCACCACTGGGTTCTTAACCTTGATCTTCTTGATTCCGGTCGCCATGGTTCTTCTTTGCGTGACGTTCGTCCGGGGAAATCTTCTCGATGCCGATCCGGATGTATGCGGGGTGACGAAAGCAACGCCGGTACCGGTTGCTAATCGCTGGAAGGCAGAAGGCGTGAAGGTACTTGAAGTGGTAGAGGCAAATCGAGTCGCAACAGCAGCACAACGAGCTCCCACTGTATGCATGTCTCGCGTGCGTAAGGCGAGGTGTTTGGAGAATATTAAGTCGGTTCGGGAAGAGGAGTGCGGCGTCGCAGCAGCAGAAGAACAGACGAGGTTAACGGCGCAGCGGCTCTGCGCCGTTTGCGTGCAAATGAGACGTGGTGCCGCCATTGACAACCGAGTTAGCGTGTGGACTGGATGTACGGAAGAATACTGCTGTTGACTGCGGTAGATCCGAAAGCCGCTGCGGCCTGCGGGCGAGGGGAAGGGAACGGTTGGTCTGGTTGGTCGAAGGCTTTGTGTGGACGATGAGCTAGTGAGTAGCGGGAAGGTTGGATTGGCCGATGGTCTATCGTGCGATTCTCCACGGGATGGGATTCGTCATTTGGGAGGGAAGGGTGGGAAATGGATGTACCGCCGTGAAGCCGTTTTAGCGAAAGTGGAGGTGGAAGTGGGGGGTTGCGTGGGTTTCGGATATTAATTTGATGTGACCGACTTATTACCACTTATTACCGAGAGAGCAGAGGGACAAAGGGACAACGGCCTCAACGAAGCCGAGCAGAGGAGCTGCTGAGTTTCCATGATCAGATTCTGTGAATAATAAGAATACGAATGCCAACAATGCCAATAAGACCACCTCGTAGACCATAGTGCATGCCGCCGTCAGCTTCCTATTTGGGCGTTGGAGGAGAATCCTGGATGGTCACACTGCAGTTCTGCACTCCATGCAACGGCCGATCTCATCACAACGGGGGATTGGTCAGGATAGATGATGGATCAGTAATGCTGTGGGGGGTTGACCGGGTAATAGGGTAATGAGATACATGAATGGAGGGAGGGGGTTCTGTGAGATCAGACAAGTATGAACTATGATTTATGAAGTATCGATTCATTTAAGTACGGCAGCTTGTATCGGACTTTCGATGATATCATTAATAGAAGACCATAATGAGAACCATGCCGCTATCCGCCTAGCGATGAAGCCGCCGGGAATAGCTCAGCCAAGTACCTATTAGTTATTCCCTATTACCGCAATAGGTATGTAGTTCAACTCAGGTTACAACCGGACCGAATGTTCGGGATCCCGAGAACAACCGCTCGGTATGACGTTCAACCGAAAACATCCTATTCCCGTCCAGGTACGGAGGGCAGAATGGAGTCTAGGGTTCAGGACAGACAGAGTCCAGAGCCCAGAGGTTTCTAAGGAAATGGAAGCCACGAGAATTAGGTGCGAAATGGTGCAAAATCGATGACCTGCATATATTCCAAGCAGAACGGCGTCCAAGCCACTGGGGTATCTTGTACCATGTCTACTTAGGTAGCTAGTACTTAAACTCGCTTATGGATGTACTATGTAAATACCTGTTAGGACATGGACAGTATGGACAACCGTTCCTATATCCAACACAGGATCCGACCTACCCAGCCCCCTTATTTCCTCACACCTTCGCCATCCGACCCGGATTCACCGTACACTCCGGCGGCCTTGTCGGCGCCTCCCCCCTCCCCCTCCTCTCTCCCCTCATGACCTCCGCCCTAACCAACACCGGAATCACCCCGCCGGTTGTCAACCCAAACCCCCGATGTCCCAGCGCCTCCAACGTCGCCCCAATCGCCCCCGAGTGGCTACTAAACGAGATCCACGTGTTCCCATCGCCCTCGAACACCTCATCTAGTAGCTCCGCCATCCGCACCACCCGCGCGCTGAACGTCTCCCGCTCGTCGGCCTTCCATAGCGGATCGAGATCCGGGAAGTCAGACTCGAAGGACACCGAGGGGTAGTTTGCGGAGATCCACGATTTCGGGTGGCGGCGGTCGCAGGTGTGCACGCCGATTGATTCACGGAGGAGCTGGGGTGGTCAGTGGGCTACTCCATTCGCGTGGAATGGACGGGAGCCGAGCACTCACCTCTTTGACCACGGGTTTGAACGGTCGGGTCGCCGGTAGGTCGAGCCCGTCGAAGGTGACGTTCGCTGTCTGGATGCATCGCTGCAAGGGGCTGGAATAATAGCTCTCCGGCGCCGGGATCTTCGCGACAGTCAGCGCGGTCGACCAGAAGTCGTGCGCGATCTGCGCTTGGTCGCGGCCGATGGGGGTGAGCTCCGCGTCATCCCAGACGAGCGTGCCGTCGCCGTCAAGGAGGGACCAGTAGCACTGCTCATGCCGTCAGCAATTCCGATGCCTCTTTGCTGGCGGGGTAAAGGGTCGTGGAGCGTACGTCCCAGGCTTCGGTACCGTAATGCGCCTCCGCAACGTTGTGATAGCCTTCCCCATGCCGTCCTATGATCAGCACTTTATATGCCACCCCACCTCCACACTCGCGATTGAGGCTGTCCACGTAGTATGCGAATCGCTCCCATTGCATCCTCCGACCGTGGGGATCAAATAGCTCGTCGGTAGGATAGGTGCGGTTGATCAACCCCAGGTTAACCTTCGTCTACGGATATGTTAGCCCAGGCCCATCGCAATGCCACTCCCGCTTCTGCCGTATCGCAAGGCAAGGTAGATATATGTTGCACGTACGTAGTCGAACGTGGACGGGTCCGTCGTCGGGTCATCCTGGAGGAAGAATCCCGTCACCGTCGTATACTTCAGATGCGTCGGTCGTCCACCATCGGCATCACCGTGTCGCCAACCGAGTTCCTCCCCCATTCCTACTTCCGCGAAGCAGAGGAAGTAGGTCGCGAGTGCGATGAAGATGAACAGTGAGGGTCTAGCCAGGACGAGGGTAAGCCACCGGTACGACACCACGAGCTGGACGAGCTATGATGAGACAAAAAAGGCAGGAAACTATACGGTGGAGGTGGCAGAGCAGCATTTTTGAAGGGCTCTAGCGCTACGAGAAGGAATCGTGCGCGGAACATGGGAAATTGGGCGGCTCGTACATGATGATGGAGATATGGTCAAGGTTCCTGTGTCCGAGCCATGGTCGCATCGCCGAGTGCTGGTAGTCGCGGTATGGCACTAGGTCTCCTCGACAAAGACAGAAATGAAGCTCATGGACTGCGACTGGAAATAATGCGCTAGCCAATGAAATATTACGAGAATGCTACCGAATTTGAAAGACTGACGTTTAACTTAGAATGGCAAGATGGAACTTAGCCTGGGGTCATCGATATTGACGTGGCTGAGGGCAAGAAACTGAGCCAAACTAGGAGTAAGAACAGATCTCGTGGGGAATATGGTATGGAATATGGGTTCAACAGCTCGCGATTGAGATTAACGTGGATACTGAATAAGGCTCTACAGAGAGTGGTCGACGACAATGGTGGAAATACTGGTTTTCTAAAACGTCAATAGTTAACTATGCTTCGATTATGCTAGTGCGTGAGGATCGCTATACAGCGCCACCAACGCAGGGGATATCAAGCATGTCCAAGCAGCATGGATCTATGCATCTAACCAACGATTCAGACCAAGTTCTACAAATTCCTCATCGTATTCCCACTCGCGCTTCGTCTCGCCGCCTTATCGAACCGGCTCCGCACCCGCCCTGTATCCCCCGTCGGCGCCGCCGCTCCCTTCTTCTTCCCCCTCGGCACGAACGAGACCTCCTTCTCCCCAACCACGGTCACATTCTGCGCCCCTTCATCTCTCGTCCGTTCCTTTAGCGACACCACCCGACTCCCGAACGACTTCTCCGTCCGGTGCACCGGTTTGCTGGCCGCCGTTGAGGACGACACGTGCATCGCCGGGGGAGCCTGCCTCGCTGGTTTGGGCTTCGATCGCTTCGTTATACTCGTCTTTTCTTCCTCCGATGACGATTCGTCGCTCTCGCTCGATCCACGTATATCCTGCATCTCCTCTTCCTCAACGGCAGTGAGGCCCCGCGGCAGCGGTGTCGGCGCCTCCACCTTGGTGCTGGCGTTGTGTAACAGAAACTCGCGCGACGTCTCGTCGATCTCGAAGTCCTCGTCCTGGAACAGCCCGGTGAATCGCGAGTCGCCAAGAATGTTGGTGGTCGCGGATTTGGTCTCTCCCCCTGCTTCCGCGACGCCGTCCACGGCATCTTCGCCGGGTTGCGCAGCGGCGGCTTGTTCTTCGAGGAGGTCCTCGTCGCCACCAAGTTCGAGAACTCGTTGGGCTCGCTTTCTTTCGTTCTTGGCTTCTTTCTCGAGCATGCGCTCTACGAGCTTGCGGTTGACCTTGACACTGACCTTCTTCTTGCCTCGGATGCGGCTCTCGCGCTCCTTGCTGATTTTCGCTTGGACGGTCTTCGCCCGCTGCTCCTGCCATAGATCGGGGTTCGATATCAACCGTGCCTCCTCGTACAGCCGCTGCGCGACGAAATAACCGTGCATATACGGCCGAAGCAGCCTCGTGGTCCCGATCAAGTGATCCAGATTCAGTTCGCGCAGCTGGGGGAGGGTAAGGAATTTGAAGTTGTCGTACACGGACCCTGCTTGCTGGCCCATGAAGGAGTTCGGATCGTCCGCATCCTCGGCCATCTCCTCCACGATGTTGTCGAGGAACGAGCACCATTTCGGCGCCGGGCCTAGCTGCGGGATGAAGAACGCATGTTGCTGTCGCCCTTCGTTTGCGGTGAGGAACATCCCGCTATCCGGACACCATGCGACGTGGTGAAGGTCAACGGCAGGCTCGACCGAAGTCCATGGCTTTCCGGTGTCTTGATCCCAAATTTTGATGATTCGTTTGTCGGAGGAGAGGACTTTGGGGGTGGTGATTTGTGAGCGGGAGGTCGCGGAGGAATTGAGGAATATGAGGTTTTGGATGGGGTAGCCGTAGCCTTGATCCTTCTTGAGTAGCGGAACAGGAGATCGTAGATCGTATAGATGGACCAAGCCGGACGATGATCCAGCTGCTAATGTCAGACCGGACTGGTGGAATTCGAGAGCGGTGATTTCTGCCTTCCCTGTCAAAGGCGCCGAATCGAAGGGTGGCGTCAGTATCCCAACTCTGCCTCTTGACCTCGGGTCCCAGAACTCCACCGTTCCTATCGATGTTCCGAAAGCGAGTAGATTGTGACTGTCCTCCGCCACTGCTGCAGTATTCACTGCTCCTACACCAGCGCTGCCCTGCAATGATCCGCCACCAAAAGCGGTGGTATCGTCTCCACCAACATCAACTTCATACCCTTTCATAAACCGCCCCACCTCGAGATTCAGTCGGAACACTTCGCCATTTCCATCCTCATTCACTCCAACTGACGGAATAAGCGCTTCACATGAGTTCTTGCAGTATTTGAGATCTCTCCCAAAGCGGGGTACTCTGGTTGAGTAGTGAAGTCCTTGTCGGGTCTGGAAGTCAATCCGACGGTCGGTTTGAAGATGTAATGATTTCGAATAGTCGGAGGAGAGGAGTATGAAAGTTTGATTGAGCGAGTCGGTATGTCTTGCATACGACAGTGACAGGTGAGGGAGATAATGTGTGTGTATCTGCGGCTTATATGTTCCTGTTCTCGAGTTAGCCTTCGCAGCGGAGAGGAATAAATGCAACCCAAATACCGGTACTCATGACCCATTCGCCATCTTCGCTTATCCGAACGCATTGACTCGCTTCCTCGAACTCGAAGTCTTGAAGCAATTCCACGCGGTTCGCATACTCGGGGTCCTTTTTGAGGCTTCGTTTCCGTTGGCGCGCAAGCCATTCTGGGAGAGGTCGGGCGGTCGAGGATCCCGAGATGGTATATACCGGGACAGCGGAGTGATTTGAGATCTTCATGATGCCCTCCGCATTCGAGACGTTTCGTCGCGGAAAGTTTATGGGGCGATCCTTGGATGCTTCAAGAGCAGAAAGTTGGACTCGGACTTAAAATTTCCGCCAAGCCGTAGGGCTGACAGGGATGTGTTTTTTTAGCGGGTAAGTTTAAGTCACGTGCGGTGAGCTCAACCTCCCCTAACCCCTTCGATCTCGTCTCTTTGTTGAAGAACTGGTGTCAACTCTAGGAGTCTAGGTGGCAACGGGTTTGTAAATGGCTGGTCCCATTTACAGGTATCCCGGTGGCTAAGATCCAACAGGTAAGTTAGACCAATGAATTATTCACGCATATGCTTTGTAAAATCTTGATCCAGAGCGGGTCACCGCCAGGCATTTCCAGCACATCCCAACTCTCATATTGTCGGCTGTTTTGTCTCCATCCATGTCCTATTTCGATGCTACCTTTCCTTGGTCTTAGATCTAGTATTCTATTGTTCCCTTATCCTTTGTGCTTCTAACCGTTGTCATTTGTGCTCGGCCGTGTCAAAACATGGCCATGAATACCAGTACACTATCATTGTATCTCAGACGATGAGAGATCATTATACTGCATTTCTAATATTTAAGCCATCTTTGGCCTGACGAAATATTTTACGAGTCAGAAACACCCTCAGAAATATCCATAAAGGTACACTCCTAAGGTGGTGTAATCACAAAGCGGTGTATATGTGACACCACCTGGCTAGTCAACAGGCACGAGGAATATGGTCAAGTCTGTCAAGTTCATTCTGGCCACTATGGGTTTCTACACGCCCCTACTCAAGGATCCTGAGTTTTGGCTTTTGCCAGTATATTCTAATCATAATGAGGATGGCCCCGAGGACTTCCATAACGATGATTCCGACATCGACAATTCCGACTTTGGCGGTTCTGACCTCGACGATTCACAATTCTAACAGCAATGCTTCCGATCCGACCCTTGTTAACATATACCTTACTGCGGTATATAGATATCTGTAATTGAAATGGTTTGGTTTGGCTGGGCCTAACCGCTCGCTTGTATTGACCACTCGCTTGTAGAGTACGCTAACTAAGTTAACACTTAACTAACTAACTAAGTTAACTTAAGTTAGTTAGTTAAGTTAATAATCCATTGTGTTGATGTTATCCTGACTGAAATTCCTCGATTTTTTTTAACACGGATCCCATTCTGAACACCGGTACCGACATAATATTAGAAAAATCAGGCAACTAATACTATTGTATCTTATATCATAGGTATTGGGTACATTGTATGATGACTACTTGAACCGTCTCGTGTTCGACCAAACGTACCATTTTATACAATCCGAAGTCAGGAACATATTCATATTGTACAACTACCGGCATCGAAATTTGGGAATAAACAGCGTCAACAGCTACTAAGAACTATGGCCGCAGCTATGCTCTGCGTGTGCCACCCGCCCCCCCTTATCAAACTATCTTAGATCATATTTGGTCGGATAATTGATTCCTTGTAGTCCTGGTCCTGGCATTTTTGATGACTTGCACGCTCATATACACTCAGCAAGGTCTTTGACGGTTGGGTCAGACTCGGGGGGCACAGGACAGCAATGAGGATGATTGAGATGAAGACAACGATGAGGATTCCAGAACAGTGAGTTCCAGCAGCCCAGATTCCGAGAGGACCGTCGTTCGCTGATGAACGCTAATATTAGGGCGACTGGTCTTCACCCAGAAGTAGAGCTCCGAAATGAATAAATGAATACGAATATGGCCCTTATTCATATTCGCTCTTCACGAATATGAATAATATGAATATTATTCATATGAATATGCCCAATATTCATAGTCATATTCGTATTCATATTTATTCATATATCTCTCCGGGAATTTGTTGTTCCGGGCCGACCCGTTTCCTCTTCCTATAGTTATATGCTATCGTCTTGCTTGTCAATAGACAGATTTCAGTCCAGTTCCTATGCCAGAGCATAGGCAGGTGTTTTTTGCGCTGCTTTGAGCCGTGCTGCGAATAGCCATGAGTTTGGATCCCATATATCCCGTATGTCTAGGTACGGGACCCTATTCAATTGCAGGTAGAGAGCGATTGAAAGATTGCCTCTCATTCCCAATATCATTTTTATTCAAATTTCTGCGCAAACAACCTCTCAAACGTCAACGCTGTCTAAATCC
>NW_022985078.1:0-69329 GCF_010015585.1 Eremomyces bilateralis CBS 781.70
CGCTTGCCGGTTCGCATCTACTCTTGTATAGTTGCCCGGGTAGTGGGCACACCTTTTGGGTAGTCGACGAAGGTTGGGGTTGAAGCAGGGTGGAGACTTGAGCGAGTTTGAGCGAACTCAAGTCTTACGTAATCGAGTCGCCCGACTCTACTCACACTCGTCTAAGAACCTTGGCGAGCGTGCCTGTACCGTGGTTGCGCCAACCAAATAAAGTTCCAACTTTCCTTCCTGCTTATGTATAAACAGAGATTTCGTGGTGGTGAAGATGGTGAAGAGGATGATAATCTATATTACACTACTTATCTACATAGCCTCCGTAGACGCCTGATGATAGATAATCCTCTCGAGCTCCATATCACTGATAATACCTTGATTAAACCAATTCTGTAGGCAAATCAGTCTGTTCAACGTTTTTCCCTCCATCCGTGGCCTTTCGGTATCAAGAAGTCTCCCACAAGCTGACCAAATCCGCTCCATATCAGCGGCGGAGGAAGGAGTCGCGAAGAGGTCCAGAGCGATCTGGTATAGAGCGGGAAACCGCGTGCGATTAGCTACCCACCACGTAATAGGCGTATCAGTCTCCTCAGGGGCCTCTCGGAGATAGTAGGAGACCTCATCGGGCGTGGAGATATTACGTGGTTCAAAACGAGGCGCGAGGGCTGCCTGGAAGGCCTTGTAGACCCTTTGGCGATCACTAGGGATGGTCTCCTGCGAGGCCTCCTGTGCATTCTCTGCACCCGAATCATTATCCTGTATCTTGGATACATTCTCGCGGAGTTTGCGTAGGAGCTCGGCAGTCTTGTGGCTACTAGCTTCGGAGTCGTCCAACCACGCCTTCTTGTATTTTGGGTGGAGGAGAAGGGCGAGTCTGTACGCAGGAATATCCTCCATCTTAGACCGGTATTCCTTCGCCTTAACCAGGGCCGCTTGTATGGCCCTTACGAGCTCCTGGAGCTCCTGATTCTGTGAAAGATCCGCGAGGAAACCCTCCAGGGCCCGGATAATCATAAGAAGCGATGGATACGCCTCCCAAAGAGCCCCTTTAGCACCATGGTCCGCATTCCCTTCCAGGATCCAGGTCGCATGCTTCATCGGTTCGTACAACTCGATAAGTTTCTCAAGGATACGCCAATCGTCGACGGTAAGGCCCTGAAGGTGCTGATACCGCTCGCAGTACTGATCAATAGCGACACGCAGCTTGATGGCTCGCTGGACCGAATCGTACCGCGAGTTCCACCGTGTGGCGTTCTCACGTACGATTCTAAGGGGCCGATCGGTCTTAATGGACTTTTCGTTGCCCGTCATATCCTCAATAATATCAGTCTGTATCGTAAAGAACTCTTTCTCCTGTTTAGGACTCTTTTTGATATGACCAATGATAGCTTTAAGCTTGGTAATGGGCTCTATGTCGGTATTGGTAGGAAACCCAGAATCCAAATCCGTGTAGCCTTCAGCCCGCCTAGGTCGTATAGTATCAAGCCCATTGTCATTGCTGGCTTCGATATTAGACGAATGGTCCCTGGAAAGCTGTTGGCAAACTAAATTCACGATGTGGGTACTACAGCGTAAACGCCTTCCCGATAAAGTGAGATTTAGGAGCTTCCCAAGCTCTTTAACCGCGGTAGAGTTGTTTTCCGCGTTATCAGACATTAGGAACGCAATCCTTGCCTGTATCTCAAACGTTTGGATAGCCTTGGTAAGGAGCTGTGCGATATTGTCGCCGGTATGAGCACCTTCGATCTCCTCTAGCCGTAAGAGGATATTTTGTTGACGCGGTATTCCTTCCCCGGAGATGAAATGCGCCTCGATCCCAAGGAAAGGAAGGTCGTTCGTAGAGGTCCAGATGTCATAAGACAGTGAAACATTGCTAAGACTCCGCGAGATCTTATGAGAAACGAGACGACGACATTCCTTGTATGCGAGATCAATTTTCTTGCGCACAGACTTATGGTTGCGTACTCCCATCTCAATCTCTCCACCACTTAAAGACTCCATCAGCGCGTTGAAGCTGTTTGACGAAGCCTGACGAAAAGGCACTCCATCAACCACTAGCCATTTCAAATAGGCTGTGTGGGCGTTGAGGAGGGTCCTCTGACGGTATCCTGTAAAATCCTCCCACGATTCTGGATGTCCTGGAGGGATAACCTTCGATCCATGCCTGAGAAAACCGTGATCGTTTATGAGATGTCGACGGGCATTGGAAGTAGCTGATATCGAATACATCTTGATATCGTTGATCGATTTCGCTTGAAACCAGCATTTACGACAGACCCAGTACGGTATCTCTTCCTCTGTATCGCCCATTTTCCGTACTGTAAACCCCCAGTACCATATGGAGCTTGTCCGGTGTTTCTTCCGCATTGCTTGACGCGTTGGAGGAACGTCAACCGCATATAGACCGTATTTGTCGAGCTGAGGTCGCAGGGGGACAAACTCTAGCAGTCGGTCTGTTTCCGTGGTATATGGGGTCTCAGACGACGAGGTCGAGGAGTACGAGTCTGTATACGATGCCATATTGATGTTTTCCATGATCGGAATCTCGTTTTCTTGAAATCTCACGGACTTTTGGTGAAACCGGACCAAGACACAGACTTGAATTTCGGTTTTGAGCTACTGTACATTTGTAACATGAGCAATGAACATCGAATTTCGACATGAAGCCGTCATTGCTATGTAATTCATATGGTTTTATAGCCATAACGAGCAAATCTGGGGTCCAAGTCCAGCAAGATTGGTAGACTAGTATGGAAGAGGATTAGCGGGAGACTCGCTACGAATCTTGAGCGAGCATCGAGCGAGTCCTTGGCGAGCGAGTGCAAATGAAGCGAGTGGCTCGACTCAAGTCTCCAGCCTGGGTTGAAGTGGGACAAATCACGTGAAACTCACGTGAATGTCATGTGATTTAAGTGCATAGTATTTCGATCCTCGCGGGGCACTCAGACCTTACGGAACTTCGTTCCTCCAGGCACTCTCACTGTTATGGTCCCGGGCCTGTGGCCTGGGCCCTTAAGTATGGCTGACGCCACAGGGATGTGGCTAGTGGATGGCATGGAGGATTATCAAGGATAGTCATATATGGGAGCTATGTGTTAGGACGGAGCTGTGTTAAGGAGCTGTGTTAAGGAGCTGTGTTAAGGAGCTGTGTTAAGGAGCTGTGTTAAGGAGCTGTGTTAAGGAGCTGTGTTAAGGAGCTGTGTTGAGCTGTGTTAGGATAGCAGAGAGAAGAGTTTATATCTCGCGCACAGAGGCGCTGGGATATTTTTTCCTTCTCTCTCTTCAGTTTAGATTAATGGAACTTGGTAATCGCAGACCTTGCGCATCCAGATTCCAGACCTTGTCACTCACTCTCATTTGTATAGTTTCTTAATAAGACACGTTTCGATCCAATAAAAGGAGTTGCCGCACGTGATGTGCTAAAATGGTTGGGAGTGAGGTGCTGTTGTTCCAGCAGCGAAGTTGTTGTATTGTGTAAGTTGTGTGTTCTAGCTGAATGCCTGGTCCCCCGGCCCTACAGATATACGAGAGTCACGGCAAGATTATTAATGCAGTTTGTAGCCTTGGACTCCTAGAGCTCATGCCTTGGCCTGCGACACTCAGCGACAGGAGTCCATAATAATCACGTGACTCAGACGCCTCCGTCCTAGCGCCGCTTAGCCACCTGATTGACTCGTGTAGTTATACGAGGATGACCCCCATCGATTCAGCGCTCAATAATAATGTCAGGAAGCAAGTCACATCTATGATTTATCACGTTTGATAGAAGTTCCTCTCCTGAACGTCTGACGGGACGTTAGACGTCCGGTCCGTCGATGTGGCGGTGTCGTAATAAATGGGCGCGAGATTTCCTGGTGGCTCAGCCTACAATATTCGGCAGAGATGACAGCCGGGGTAACATTCGGTTGTCCCTGCCCACAACCCCCCACGCATCCTGGTCACTACGAACCCCTGCGCCTGTCTCCAGCATTCATCCCGGGACGACGTGAGCCTCATTCATCTAGCTGCAACAGGAACGGACGGCGAACACAGATTTGCGCCCAGCATACATAACGTCTACCGGTCCACGGTATAAGCCTTCTAGAGCTTTCCAATGTAGGGCTTGACCCGAACCTGTCGATCATCATTCCTCCGAAGTCTATACAAAGTCGTCTTAACCGAGCCCTAGTCACCGCAGCGTTGGGAATTGGGACGCCCTCCGGTTATCCCATCGTCGCTGTACCGGTGTCCTTGTCATCTTATCATGCGTCACCGTTGCTTAGAACAGTGCAGAAGTATTCTCCGAGAATCTCATGCTTGCCCCTCGGGCGTCAGTGTTGTTTTGAATCATGCAGCAGTCTTCTCTTGAGTCATACATGTAGTACCTCCCTCCTTAGTCCTTTCATGGCTCCCACTGTCTACACCTACCTATAGTGTTCATCATATGGTCAGAGAGTGAGGTGGGTACGTACATCTGCATGGAAGGCAGAAGAAAACGTCCATTCGGCTCGGTTACCGAGGCTGATGCTTAGCTTCCAAGAGATATATGGGGAGCCTTCCTGGATATGGAGCTACAGTATATAGCGGTACGGCTCCGCGGCCGGGTGATCCCAGCGTGACGGTTTCTAGGCTATGGTACGAAGAGGTTGACGGTGTGAAATGAAAGTGGTCCCAAAGGACCCTTCGGGAATATTAGAGGTCGCAATTAAAAGCTCCACAGACCACAGACCACAGACCAGACACTGCGTACCTATTTCGGCGTCCAGAATCCGCCCTTGGGCATAAGTCCGCAAGAACAGGTCGATGAAGCTGATTGAAGCTGCACGAAGGTCGCTTATTTTATCTCAGCGAAAGGATAAGGTTCAATCGACGTTTATAAAACGAAAGAGCCAGGCACTAATCGGTGAGGTGTTTGTCGATCAGCATCCTTCCAGAACTCCTTCCTTCAACATGGCTTTCAAGGATACCTTCACTCATGTCGCTGTGAGCTTCTTGTTCGCGATAGGTGCTGTTTCATGCCAATCACCAACTGTTACCATCTCGTCCGGTCCTGTTATTGGAACACAGACGAGCGTGCCCAACTTCGCTGGAACCGTGAACAAGTTTCTCGGGATCCCGTTTGCTGCGCCGCCTCAACGGTTCAGCCCTCCTCAAAACCCGGCATCATGGACATCGCCATTAAGTGCAACGGCGTTGAAGCCGGCATGTATTCAGCAGTTCAACTGTAAGTATTCTTACCGAAGCTCATGACACTATGGCTGACTAGGTTGGCAGATCCCGAAGATACCCGGAACTTCACAATCAAGGTCTTCAGCACCCCTATGCCTGAGGAGAGCGAGGACTGTTTGTATGTCAACGTCTATGCTCCATCTACAGCGGCTCCACGAGGTGGCAGGCCGGTTATGTTCTGGATCTATGGCGGGAACTTGCAGTTTGGCACCGGCTCATTGCCTATCTATGATGGCTCCAACTTGGCTGCAGTCCAGGATGTGATTGTTGTCACGCATAACTACAGGACAAATGGTGAGTTTAATCCCGTCCAATCCCGTAGCGTTCGCTTACACAAATCTAGTATTCGGCTTCCCCAATGCGCCGGGAATCCCTCCGACTGAGCAGAATCTCGCTTTCCTCGACCAACGGAAGGCTCTCGACTGGACCTACAAGAACATTGCCAAGTTCGGAGGCGATCCCACCAAGATTACCATCTTCGGCGAGTCTGCAGGCGGGTATTCCGTCAAACAACTCTACGTGAACCCTCCCAACCCGCTTCCATTCCGCGCTGCCATCATGCAAAGCCAGGCTGCATCGTTCGCTGCTGGTTCTTCCGGCTGGGACGGTCTTGCAAGCGCACTCAATTGCACTGGGACTGCAGCCCTGGAATGTGTGCGTGCCGCTCCCGCATCCAAGGTCAAGGACATCGTCGAGCGACAAGCCCTGTCTTTCGGACCTGTCGTTGACAACGTCACCGCATCCAACACTGTGGCCGCGGAACTCAAAGCCGGGGACACGGCCAAGGTTCCCATCCTGATCGGCACCAACGCGCAAGAAGGATCCGCCTTCGCCATCTCCCTCGGCCTGAACTTCCCCGGCGCCTTCGAAGCATTCCTCACCACGATCCCCATCCCGGAAATCCAAGAGGCGCTGCGCACTTTCTATGCCCCCTTGGACACCGATATCCTCAAGGTCGGCCAAGCCATCACCGACCTCACCTTCCATTGCCCCGCCTCCCAGGTCGCCTCCATCCCCGCCAGCATCAACACCCCGGTCTGGCGCTACTTCTTCAACTCGACCTTCGCCAACGACACGCCATTCGAGGGCAGCGGTGCATACCACTCGTCCGAGATCCCCTACATCTTCGGCACCTATAAGCGGGACGGCTCCGTGCCGCAGCAGGAACTCCTCAGCTTGCTCATGCAGACCTCCTGGGCCTCGTTCGCGAAGAACCCAACTCTCGGACCGGGCAGTGGGTGGCCGAAGCTTACCCCCTCCGGAAATGGAACGCAGGTCTGGCACTTTGGCAGCCGCGAGCCGGCGTACATTCCCGCGTCGACGTTGGATGCCGTCTGCCCGATTTTGGCGCCGATCATCGCGCTTTCGGGCATCTAAAGAGTTAAAATATGTGTCACGATGGCGATGGGTATCTAGTCAGGGTTGCATTTTGGCGAAAAGTTGGGGGAGTTATTTCCTTGGATGGAATGGCTAGTCAGGGCATGGATACGAGGTCACTTTCTTAATATTACTATCTGTATAAAAACACGATCAATACAATGCGACATGTAGATGTCAGGAAACTCACCCTGATGTTTGATATCCGAGTGATGCAGTTGTGTAACTAGATCTCGTCTTCTGGACCGTTGGTCTTCACTCTTCAGGTCTGTTGTGATGGGAACTATCCATGGATATTGGGTGTGTGACAGGGATTATGGATATTCGAAGGGCGCAATCGCGTCACGACTTCGACGCGTCAAAATCGATCGCCCGCGTAAAGTGTCTTCCTTGTGTGAACCATCAACAAAGCCAATGGTATCCAGACGTGTTGCATCTGAATAATTTATCCTGGTGGGAGTTGAGCTTTTGATAATTATACCTCCGGTGGCGGAATTCTGCTCTGTATACCATCATACGAGAGATCCACAGTGATCCGAAATCCCTACACTCACTCGCCTTCAAGATGGCTGCGGACGAGAGCACCAACCGGCGTATTGAGCCGGTGTCACAGTCCATGCAATCTGAAGAGGAGAACCTACGAACTGCCCACGAACAAGAAGATGCGAAACGAGACGAGGAACTCAAGAAGGAACGGCAACAGGATCTCAGCGGTGGCAAAGGGGCCGTGGATAAGAAGTTCAAGGCACTGGAGTATTTGCTTAGCCAGAGCAAGGTACACAGGCGCTCTCACTGCGAGTTATTCCCTATTGGTGAAGTTGCTGATGAATCCTAGCTTTATTCCTCAATTATCCTCCAACAGATCCAACGTCAAGAAGATGAAGACGTGGCGCGAGACTCCAAAGACCGCAAACGAGCCCAGAAGCGCGAAGATGTCGCTGAGAAAGTCGCAGAAGATTCGCAGCGGCGGGCAACGAGAGCATCGGCGGCAGGAACTACAAAGGATACAGCTCAGCCTGAGTCGCCATCCAAGAAACTGGCCGTTCGAGGGCGCGGAAAGCCTGCAAAGAAAGAGCCGGGAAAGGGGAAGATATCCAGCTATTTCAAGAAGGAGGACGTCGAAGCGAAAGCCGGAACGGGTGATATCACCGAATCGTTGAAGGAAGCGGTGGACGATAATATTCAAACAAGCGATGTTGGCGTGCAGAATCTCCGAAGAGCGCACCAACCAGACTTGGTCAGCGGTGGAACGATGCGGTCATATCAACTAGAAGGGCTGGAATGGCTAGCATCGCTCTACGAGAACGGACTGAATGGGATATTGGCAGATGAGATGGGATTGGGGAAGACGATTCAGACGATTGCATTCCTTGCGTTTTTGTGGGAGCGCCAGAGCTACGGACCGTTTCTAATCGCCGCACCGCTGAGCACGACGAGCAATTGGGTATCGGAGTTCAAGAAGTGGACCCCGGACATCCCGGTAGTGCTGTATCATGGAAGCAAACAGGAACGGGAGGAGATACGGAGGAAGAAGCTGAAGAATCCGGGGACGGATAAGTTCCCCGTGGTCATCACGACCTACGAGATCTGCATGAACGACAGCAAATACTTGTCGAAGTTCGGATGGAAGTTCATCATCATCGACGAAGGGCATCGGATCAAGAATATCAACTGCCGACTCATCCGCGAACTGCAGTCGTACGCTTCGGCGAACAGGCTGCTCATCACTGGAACTCCGCTGCAGAACAACCTCCGCGAACTATGGTCCCTGCTCAACTTCCTGATGCCGCAGATCTTTAATAAGCTCGAAGCCTTCGAGAGCTGGTTCGATTTCTCGGCGCTAAAAGACAAAGATGACTACGATCAGATCTTCACGGCGGAACGGGAGCAAAAGCTGATCGCTTCCTTACATGCCATCCTAAAGCCATTCCTGCTGCGAAGAGTCAAAGCCGACGTCGAAAGCATGATGCCGAAGAAACGGGAGTACGTGCTCTACGCTCCATTGAGTCCCATGCAGCGAGAACTGTACCAGGCGATTCTTGATGGTACCAGCCGGACGTATCTTGAAGACAAAGTCATCGAGACGCTTAGCAGCGGTGCCTCGACACCTCGACGAGTGGGCAGCAGTTCCAGCCTAAAGCGCAAAGGTCACGATGGCCGAGCAGACACTCCTCTAAAAAGCGCCAAGTCCAGTCGCGAATCGACGCCTGGATCGACTATGCTCGGTCGCACCCGGGGTAGGAAAAAAGATTACCAAGAAGTCAGTGACTCTAAATATTTCAAGCGACTCGAAAATACGCACGGGTCTTCAGAGAGTCCCGACATTTCTGAGCCTGTATCCGACGAGGAAGCAGACCGCATACAGGCAGAGACCTTCGCACTGGCAAAGAAACAGGTCGCACAAAAGAAACTGCAAAACCCGATCATGCAACTCCGACTCTGCTGTGACTCCCCCTACAATTTCTTCAACCCTTTCGACATCCACGCACAGGCTTCCAACGCCGCCGAGGTGACCGTCGATGAATCCCTAGTCACGTCCTCCGGCAAGATGTTGCTCCTCGACTCCCTCCTCCCCCCATTATTCCAACGCGGTCACAAAGTCCTCATCTTCTCGCAATTCAAAACCCAACTCGACCTCCTCGAACTCTATGCCACCGCTCTCCGTGACTGGAATATTTGCCGCATCGACGGCTCCGTTCCGCAGGTCGAGCGCCAAGCGCAGATCGACGCCTTCAACCAGCCCCCCACTGGCAAGACAGCGAAAAACGCGAGCAATTTGTTCTTACTGAGTACCAGGGCGGGCGGACAGGGCATCAACCTCGCTGCGGCCGACACCGTGATCCTGTTCGATAGCGACTGGAACCCACAACAGGACCTGCAGGCGCAAGATCGGGCGCACCGGATCGGGCAGACGCGCAACGTGATCGTCTACCGGTTCGCGACGCGGGGGACGGTCGAGCAGCTGATCCTCGACCAGGCGGAAGGAAAACGGCGGTTGGAGAAGTTGGTGATCCGGAAGGGGGGGTTGACGAGGACGGATAATAAAGACAGGGAGGCAAGAGACGAGATTCAGGAGTTGCAGCGGTTGTTAAGGCGGACGGATGGGGAGAGGTATGATGTGGAGGAGATGGGGAAGGGGGGTTTGTTGGGGGATGAAGAGTTACGGATCTTGTTGGATCGGACGGGAGAGGCGTACGAGCGGGCGGAGAGGGGTTTAGATCTGGAGGGGGAGATGTTTACGGTGGTGGAGAAGAAGGGGGATGGGGCGTTGTTGGAGGGGTTGAAGGCGTGATTTTGAAGTTGGGGATCGTTAGAAGTGGGGCGCGGTCGCGAAGTCAAGGGTGGAATGCAAGAATCTGTAGTTGGTACAAACTATCGCAGATCACCATAGTTCAGGTGTGAAATTGTATCTGATTTCGCTAGCTTACGCCCTGCCAAACCCAAACCACCCCCGCTTCGCCGGCTTCGGCTCCTCTGCCTCCGTCTCTTCCTCCCCAGCCTCCTCCACAGGCGCGGCAGCAGCCGCAACCTCTTCACCCTGACCCGGATAATGTATATAATTCCACGCCAAATCCAGATACAGCGGCTTGACCGGCACCGGACTCAGCTTTGGCGGGTACTCCACCATCTGGTTTACATCCGGCCCACCAGGTGGATAGGCAGCAAGCCGCTCGATCACCGGGGGCGCGGCGGTGCGGGCCTTGTTGGCTTCGGCGGCTTCGGTTTCAAGACGGTCTTGGATGTCGGCGAGGCTGTGGAAGCGGAGGACGAGGGATTGGAGGTGGGACTGGAGGGATGTGGATTGCTGAGACGTGAAGGATAGCTTAGGAACGTCGGATTCGGAGAGCGAGGATGAGACGGTCGAGGATGCGTTGGTTGAGAGGTCTTTGGCTTGGGAGAGGAGGGCGAGGGCGTTGGTTGTTGCGGATTGCAAGGAATGCGCATATGCTATGTTCAGGCACCTATGGCTGGTTATTTTATGTTCATTCGAAATTGATCGAGTGGGGACTTACTTCAGGGCGCGGAAGTACGCCAGCTGCCCTTCCAACTCCTTCAGAAATGTCTGGTCTCGCGCAGCACCCCTCAGCTCCTTGACCGAATCGATGCTCTGCAAGATGCCATTGTACAGCACTACTCGCTCTCGGAATCTTGCCAGTGCTCTTCCAGTCCCTTCAGGCTTTTCGACCCATTCCTTACCGTCTTTCCTTGGTCGTCGTGGTCGCCTGGCTTTCTCCCCTTCCATTTTCAATCCATCATCTAAACCGATAAGCATGCGGTTTCGGCCAACCCGCCATCCAATGAGATCATAGTTGATCGCTAGGCTCGTCACACGGAGATCCTGCATTCTGGTATCGCCCTCATCGACACCTTCTTTCTCCAGCTCTTCGATCGCATGGCGGACCGTGTCAGCGGCATCTTGATTTGCGATGAGAATGTCATCGTACGCGGCTCCGCGCTCCTTGTTCGACGACTGCATCAGATCGGCCAATGCGGACTTCAGCTTCGCCGCTTCGCTTTGAACAGTCGCCAATGCTTGCCCAATTGAAGCGTCGGTGATATTCGCTTCCCTGCCACGCCAAGATATGTTGGTGGGGAAATTCTCCGTCGACGTCCTCCCGGCCAACTCCCTGGGATCCTTCAGCGCATCGGAGTCCAGCTTCTCAATCAGGCCGAGCAGCTGCTCGTTGTCCGCTGGGAAATACCGCCTTGCTACCGCAGCCACGGCAGTTTTTCGGGTCCCATGCGCACGGTACGACGCGTATTCCAGACTTGGGTCGATCGTATTCGCAATCAACTCCTTGAACTGCTCATTCTTCGTCGACTTGAACAGTGCATTGTAGATGACTCGTGCAGCGGAGAAGTGGGTGAGGCAGGTTTGCCATCGCTCCCTCGAGCCTTGGGCATCGCGATCTCTGCTGCCTTGGGATTGTTTTTCGAACTCTTCTTCGCCCTTCAACATCAGCACACATGCTTCGGCTTCGAGGACATCTTCATCGGTGGATTTCGTGGCTCCACGGTCATGCAATAGCAGAGTTAGGTTGTTCGCACACTTGGCCGCCTTGTTCAATCGAGAAATTATGTGGCTTCGAGCGGAGCCAGTCGGTCCTTTTCCTGAGTTGTCGGTTGCCTTTTGGGCCTTCAATTGCATGGCATGCGCTCTAGCACGCTCCGCGGTGAGGAGTAGCAGAGTAACGAATCTGGCATATTGTCAGCAAATATTAAATGGATATACGATCCTTCGCATCATACTCCTTATTCCCACCAATGTCTTCTGCGGTGATATCGGGTCGCTGGACATATTTTGTATTTTTCGAAGACGTGGTCCATCCCACTCGCTTTCTGACCGAGCGTAGCTGACGAGACAGTTGCGCATGATAAGTGCCATAGTCCCCGGTGAGCAAGGCACTCTCACGGTTGGAGAGAATAGAATGAGTGATATCCATCCTGTGTATCCCAACCTCGCCGAATTCCTGATGCTATGCGATTTGATATTGAATATGTAGTGATGAAGTGACGTTGAACGGAAGCTGTGAGTGAGCCGGTTAAAAGTGGGCCCAGTGGCAGGGGTCCTCCATCGTCAAAGTTCGACTGCAACTTCGACCTTTCGCTGTCTCGTCTCTAGTAAAAGAATCTCACTGCGACCATTTCCTTCCTACCAACCACTTGCTCGATACCGTAATGCTATGCCATCCTCAAAACTTCTTATAGACAGCCTGTGGCGCTGCCTTTGCCCTTCCTTCGAAGTCTCCAGCCTCCACCACCTCTCCAAGATCACTCCGAGACGCGCTCCCCATTTCAATGCGCTTCCCTCCATATCATCATTGCCTTATCTACGATACAAAAGTAATCTGACCGGTACTCTGAACTTCAACCCGAAGTCGTATGCGACCTATAGCTATGACCAGCTCCGCTTACCACACGACGATGATTTCTGGACGACTCTACCCACGAAGTCTACGGACCAGCTTTACGAAGACCTCCTATCTCAAGCATCCCGGGGATATATCGAAGACACGGAGCGACTCGTTAAATACCTGATCAGCGAGCGGGCACAGCAGCCGAACCTGCGATTGTACCGCGCCTTGGTTCTGGCCAACATAAACCCCCCACATGGCTCCGCGGAGTCGGTGATATCCATTCTTCAGGAACTCGCAGACGAAGGTCTCGAACCGGATGCGGCACTGTGCCACAGTGTGATCAAAGTCCTCGCGGTGCATCCAGACTTCATTCTTCGAAACGAGGTTCTGGAATACGTCAGTCAACGATGGTACAATTTGCCTTCATCGTATCATTACGATGTGGTGTCAGGCTTGATACGGGAGGGACAGTTCGAAATGGCCATCAAAAAGCTGGAGGACATGTGGGTCAGGGCAATCCCATTTCCCAACTGGTTACGAGGTATGCTTATCCACAGTCTCTGCAATGTGGAGGAGATCGAAGAAGCTTTTCGTCAAGTCAAGCTTGCGGAAGAGCAAGCGCCCAATGCGCTTACGGGACCGATCTGGTATCATTTCTTAGATGCAGCGAGCAGCATTCACCATTACGATGCCACCCTTCATGCATGGAAGAGGAGGATCAGCACATGGTATCTCAATCCGCCGACAGGAATCTGCTTGAACGTCCTTGAGACTGCTTCAAGAGCAGGAGACGTCAAGCTCGCTTTGGACGTTTTCCGCGTGCTCGGGAACAGGAAGCATGTCTTCACCGTGGACCAATACGATGCTCTCATCGACACCCATATCAAAGAGAAAAACCTCCCTGGGGCGTTTTCCATCATGTGTACCATGGCGAGCGCCGGTGTATCTCCGGATAGGGGGAGCACCCGGTCCACATTTACATATATGAAGGAGAGCAAGACGAACTGGAATACCACCATGGGTATGCTTCAATATCTAAAACGGCAGGGAAAAGACATCCCAGTTGAGGCTGTCAACGTGGTCTTAGAGACTATGGCCTCCAGTGCTCAAATGCTAGGACCCGCCATGGACATCTACAACAACCTTCACGAGCTCTGCAAATTTGGAGCGAACATCACCACCTTCTCACACCTCTTCCGGTGTTGTCGAACATCTATCAACGCGGACCGAAAGGATACGGCCATGTACCTCGCCTCAGAGATGATTGCGCTCAAGGTCACCCCGAATGCCACTGTTTTCGATGATATCATTGGCACCTGCACGAGGACGGGCGACCTAGATTACGCAATCCAATATTATGCGGAAATGAGGGATGCCAACTTCAAACCGACCGAAGCGACCCTCAACCAGCTAACCGTCGCCTTGGCGAAAAACAAGGACCGACGCTGCTATCAGCTCCTGGACGACTTGAAGGCGGATGGTGCAATCATATCCCGATATCTCCGAGAGATCATAGTGATCAACATGCGAGAACCCATGGGAACCGTACCGATCGAAGCGCCGCAGCTCGCGGCGGCGTAGAATCGCTGCGTACCTGGAATTTGTGTATTTCAAGAGCGATGTGTAAATGGTTGTACATTAGCGAATCGACATATACCATACAATGTGGTCACGCGTTCTTCCGTGAAGGCCCAACCAAAAACCGATATTCAAAACATGTCTGCTATGTGAAACGCTGCAACGAACAAACAAAGCACTCGACCCCATCACCACATCCTCTGTCTCCCCAGCTCCGGCATCGGCCTCTCTCCCTGATTCCGCCCCGGTACCTCCGCCTCCAACTCCACCGCCCGATCCTCCGTCCGTGACTGCATTCCGGGCCCAACATGCAAACAATCCGGCAATGGACTCTGCTGCGGACTCGGCCACCCCGCGCTGTTCACCTCCCCAATCCCCAGCCCCGACACATACGGCGAGCACGACGAGTACTGGCTCATATGCGGCGTCGCCGCCGGCCTCGACTCCGTTTCATCCCCCTCCGAACCTACCATTGTCCCGGTGAGCTGGCCGTTTGAGAAGCGGGGTGTCTGTGATGTGGAGGACACAATGAGGGCGGGGGGCGGAGACGTATAGGATTCGGAGGTGGTGGTGGACATGTGTTTCAGTGGCATGGAGGGGATGACGTCGTTATCGCGCTGGTTGGGGATAGTGTGAGCGGTGTGGGCTCTGCTGTAGGCGTAGGCGCGTTTTCGGTTTCGTCGGATGAAGTAGATGATGGCGCAGACTACGAGGAGGAGGAATGAGACGGCCCCGACGACCGAACCGGCGATGATGCGGAGTTTGGAGCCGTTGGCTTTGCCGTTGGCTGGGTTGCTGGCCTTCGTCGCGGACGGATCGCTAGCTTTCGTCACGGACGGACCCGCGACGGGCACGATCGAGACGCCCGCCGGCAAGAACGCCGCCGCCTGCGCCGCATTCTGCGATAATTGCCCCGCGCGCAAATCTTTCTTCGGACATCCTTTGGCCTTGCACGGGTCGCTCACGCAGCATCCTACGAAGGGCGGGTGCGTCCCGGTGCAGGTATACCATTGGCCCACCTGGCAGAACTGGTCGCCCAGTTTGTCGTGCTCTTCCGCGGGGAAACTCGCGGGTTCGAGGGCGCCGTCGGGGCAGCCTTTCGCGCATGGATCGGTTCGACAGCAGCCGACAAAGTGGGAGCTATCTTTCTCGTAGCAGACGTGCCAGGAGGAGCCTTGAACGGGGCAGGAGAAGTCGACTGTGCGGGGGGAGAATTGAAAGTACATTGTGAGTATTAAAATAGGGAAGCATTAAAATAGTGAAGCATGAGAGATATGAACGAGCAGTGGAATAGAATGGCGATAGTATGGCATCAAACATTAAGACGTGAACGAAAAGGAAAAATGGACGACATTCCCGTGGGAGACAGAGATGAGGCTGGGTTTGTCAAATTTCCACGCCGCATTCCCATCTATACAGTAAATACGAGCAGCAGAGAGGACTGAGCACCGGGGATTGGCATCGTTCCCAACGAGCAGCCTCTACGGAGGTATGCGATGCCAAACTGACACCGAGCTGCAACCCAACGCCGAGCCTGCGGATACCGATCAATAATAGATATGGAGCCTTATAGGATCAATATCTGACGTTAGGTGGGATTGGTGATTCTGTGCCATTGTCCCCTTGGGATTAGTGGGTTTTAACCAGTCTGAGAATTCGAGAAGCCTAGACATGGGCTTCAACCAAACTGTATTCAATTTCCCCTCGTTTGGTTGGGCCGCGATGTTCTCTTGTAACTGATTAATCGTAACAAGTAGCCCATGTCGCTAGTTATCGATTCTCACGTAAGATAAGTCCGGCAAGGGACCGCCGGCCTGAATTCCAGTGGCACATTATTGATTCCTTCCGTCTGCGCACGCACGCACTGTGCCACGCGGGTATGCAAGCAGCAACTTTGAGCCTCGTTGGGAGGTTAATTTAACCATTGTGTTGCGCGAGATGCAGGTGTGAATGGGTGATGATGCGGTGGCGTGGCCGGAGGCGGCAGGGTAGGCGGCTGTGTGAAACAGCGCGGCACAGCAAGGCCGGTTGGGGAATCGATGGGGGATTTTGACGCGGCTGGAAACAGGGATGGGACGGGATGGTTTAGTGCGGAGAGACTGAGGAGTTGGCGTTAATTTGAAATTTTGGGTTTGGGGTATGGATATCATGGTCTTCTCGATTGTTATGGGTGGGAGACGTCAGACATGTCGACATTTATCGCCGCACCTCTAATTCCTGCAAATGAGGCTGGGCCGGCGTTCCCTGAGCTCGGGCCTTCATCCTCTTCATCACTATTCGGCGCCTGTCCATACCGACTCAAAAATTCCGGCCAATCCGTCTCTTCATCCAACTCCTCCACGCCATCCGCCAACCTATCCCCCTCCTTCCACCCCCTCCAACCCCCCAGCGCAAACAAGTGCCTCATCGTCGGCCGTCCATGGGGACAATTCCACGGCTTGTCAATCTCCCCCATATGCCGCACGACCATCCTCATCTTCGGCATCGTCAGCTCATCCCCGACCATAATCGACCCACGGCATGCCCGCATCGCGAACATCCTCCGCACTTTGCTCGGGCGCGGGACGTCGGACCCGACGGCTTGTTCGTCGACCAACGCGATCAGCTCTTCGAGGTCGCGGATGTCGAATTTCGTGTCGCGGCTCATGGGCAGGCTGAGCAGGCTGCAGCGTTGGCCGACGGGGTGTGCGCCAGAAGTGTCGATGTCGAGGGTAAAGCCATTCTTTTGGAAGGGGGCCGGGCGGTTGAGGATGGTTTCTTCTTCGATGGCCGTGAGTTCGAGGCGGCGAGGCTGAACGAGGCGTTGGTTTTGGACGATGGTTTCGGCTTGGAGGCGCTCGAAGTTGAATTTTTCATCCGAGGCATGCTGATCGATGATGAACAGCTCGTCCCCGTCTTGACTCTGTGACTTTTCATTCGTTGCATGGTCTGGCCTGGTCGCGAGGATGAAGCCTTTGTTGAACTGGCCGACTACTCGCATCCGGGTAAAATCCGCCTTCGAGACAGTTAGAGATAGACGCTCCTCTGCCTTTCGGTCCTCCACATCCAGGAGTGATCCAGCCTCGGAGGTTCCGTCACTCTCAATAAGCGAGACGTCTGAGATATCCCTCAGTCGACGCTCAATTGCAGAGAGATTGACTTTCACCGACTTCTGTAAGTGGAATGTCGAGGTTTTGGTGGGTCTAGGCGTCAGGGCTTTGGCCGTCCGCTTCAAATTCTCATCTGTTGGTCTCGAAGAATGCTTTTCGGCTTCTGCAATTAGCCGCGCGACGCGTGCGTCTTCTTTTGCTTGGTGCTTTCTGGCAGCCTCGCCTTCATCGATGTATTCATCATCGGATTCTCCGCGCAATGGCTCGTCTGCGGGTAGTTCGCTTTCACTGGCTTCACCTATATTGGGGCCGTCCCTAGGGACGCGGCTCTCTTCAGCCAAGTTTCCTTGCGATTCTTCCAGAGCTTCCTCATTCTCATTGACGGTATCACGATCTGGAGAATCCGCGACACGTTCCAAATCCGATTCAGCTGGTTCTGACGAGACTGCAGGGCTGCCCGCTTGACTCTCTTCATCTTCGCTTTCATCCATCTGGCTTGCTATAGGATGGTAGGTGTCTTCCCCGGCCGACCGGATCGCAGCAAACAGTGCAAGTCCGGACTTGAATTCCCGAGCTGACTTCTTTGATACAGTAGGACGCTCAGTCGACTTCGCCTTTGCAATTTTTCCTTGCTTATGCGGTGTTGATCCAATTGGCACTTGGGTAGTCTCATCACCAATCGTGACAGTGGCAATGTCGGGCGAGCGTCTCTTGAACCGCATACGATCGAAAGCACTCTGCACAACCCCAGGTTGAGAACGTCGAGGAGTTGTGGTGGTGGATGGAATCTCCTCCTGTTCTGAATCGTGGGGTGAAGCTGGTGGCTCCTCCGCTCCTTCAGGAATGAACAGAGGACTTCCGTGGGCCGCAGGTTCACGTTCCTGGCCCTCCGTATCCGAAAGATCGACTTGCGCTGAATGGCCGTCATCTGTAGGAGATTGAGCCGCGAATGCCTTAGATACCTTTCTCTTTTTGTTTGAAACATGAGGTACAGCAAGAGATTTGGCACCCGCAGAGTCGTTACGCACGTTGGCCAGCCGTGATGCGAACTTCTGGATTAGGTTGTTGGGGGTTCCGACAGTGCTTGAGGTGTCCGCTAACTCCACCGTTGATGATGGGTCGTTGTCAGCGGCACGGCTACCACCATTGCCGTAGTATGGTGAAGATTGTTCATCAATTGGCCGCTTTGGCCCTGTGACTGTATTCGCAAAAGCTGGGTACTGCCGCAAGGGCGTTTGGGTTTTCTGTAGCAGCTGCGCTTGCGGCATCGTTTGATCCTGTGCGCCGAACATTTCCACCAATGCCGTTTTCAAGGATTCCAGGAGCTCCCCTTGGTCGTGCAACATAATGGTTCGCTTATCAGGAGACACATTGACATCGTAAGAGCCGGTATCCATCTTCAAGTTCGCAAAGATGAAAGGTGATTGGGACATATTGAAGGATTTATACACCTCGTTGAACGCCTTCGAGACCTGTGGAAGACCACAGGGACGAGAGTTCACGAAGAACATCTGGCGATCTGGCAGCTGTCTGCCTTCGCCGGATGCAGGGCGAGAGATGTGGCCTTCAATGATGACCTGCCGTTCTGCGGGCCCGTTCTGCGCAAATTTCGCAGCAATACTAGAGGATGACTCCATCTCGAGCTGGAGATCAAGTGGTACGAGAGCAAGTAATGTCTTCGCACCATAGATATTGGCAATATTTTCTCTCGTAGTCGGATTAGATTTCGTAGAGAAGACAACCGTTTTCTTCCTATGCAACGGTCTCAGTAACAGTATCAGGGAGGTCGGGTTGTCCTCACTTACCCTTTCTTATCTATATTGCTCACGGAGAATCGAACGCCGGTGCTAATACACGCATATGCATGCAATATCCCAAGAACCTTCCCATATTCCCTTTTGATATTCTTTTCTAGTTCCCTGCGTCGAACTGGATAGTTGTAAAAGATATTGCTGACGGCAACAGCCGTGCCTTTCGTGCTGGCTATAGTCGATTTGTTCCCGAGTCGACCGCTGATTTCAAATTCGAGCTTCGATCCCTTGGGAGCATCCTCCGCTCGTGTAGTTATGATACTGAGTTTGGATAGGGCCGACAAAGAGGAGAGTGCTTCGCCACGAAAACCGAAGGTGTCGAGGGATTCGAGGTCGTCATAGCTTGTGAGCTTCGAGGTGTAGTGCTTGAGGGCTTAGTTTGATGTTAGCCGTCATGTGCTAATATATTTCCATGCGATGCATACCAAGGCTCTCAAAGTCTTCTGGACCAATCCCGGACCCATTGTCTTGTACTTCGATCGCGTCTAGGCCTTGGTTCTTAAGCCGAACGTCTAAATCTGTTAGTATCTCGAACGCGGCTGGTCTCACTCGTCTTACCAATTGAAGTAGCGCCAGCATCCAGACTATTCTCAACCAGTTCTTTGACTACCGAGCAAAGGTCGACTATAACCTGTCCCGACTGTATTTGGTGGATCTACTGACATTAGACATGATGTTGAAAATCGTGGCAACCGACTTACGGATCTGCCCTCAATCGGCTTGATTGTAGCCATCTCATCCCATATCCGTAATTAACAATCGATGCGAGATTCACCGTACCGCGGAGTACGGAAATTCAGATGGGACTTCCTTGGGATTTGTTGGAGCGGGTTGGTTGAAGTCGAAACGCGACGTCCGACAAATGACGCGTAGATGGAAACGCGAAATCACGTGAAATTCCAGTTCTGTGACATATGGTACCTGCAGGGTTCTATTGTATGCGGAAACCACATTGCTTCCAGCTACTATCAATATCTTTACGGAACCACGTTCGTTCCCTATGTGCCCTACATTCTCATACTCGCCTGATTTAGAGTTATAATTTGATATCTATATTAATATAGAAAGTCTGCGTTGAGTCCGGTCGAAAGTTTTTCATTTTCGACTTGTAATGCAGACGATGGTCTTGTTCCCCTGGGCAACAGTCTGATGCATGAAGGAGTAGCTGACTATTCCATAGCCCTCTGAAATTCTCATTTGCACAAATTTACCTTATCTATAGTCGCAAGAGCCATCCAATGCCTTCCAACCTACGAGTGTCTCGCCCCAGGCGGCATGGACTTGAGGCCATACCATGTCATAGTGCTTATCATTGCGGGGGAGCCTTAGTTGCGCTGGTTTTCGATTCCGCCACTGGCCTTTGTAGAAGTATGAATACGTGATTGATTGATTTGTCTAGGAGTAGGGAGATCTGGAGGAATAGGAGGTGACTTCACACGATACTAGCCGTATTGGGATGTCACCTCTCCCAACCTTAAGAGGGGATGGTCGATATCCAACAGCCCTGTGGGGGCACTACATATGGCCGTTCCTAGAGCAAGAGGATAGCCATGAACAGAGCGTATCCATTTGTCTTGAAGGCACTTAGGTTAGATGAGGAGTATGGTTAAGAGCTGGGACTGTTTTATAGATGCCCAACGGACTCGAAGGGCGAACTATCTTAATTACTCTGTGTCTCGATCAGAAAAGAAAAGATCGCGGGGATCTGGAAGCTTAATTAGCTGGCTGACCGCAGAGCCCTATTTGAGACGCAGAACTAGAGCCGCTTCGGGCTCCATGAATACGGATTAAGATCATTTGTCTAGTGATTGGCCAGCCCACCTATTGCTCAAGGCTGGTAAGATTTTCCTACCCGAGTTTGGGATTTTCCCACCAAATGAGATTGGCTGGTGAGATTTTCCCCCCGTTGAAATTTTTCCTAAAGTTTATCTCGCATCTTGAGAGGGTTATTGTCAGAAATTCCACTGAATTGACTGATTTAGTAATGGTAGCTCCGTAGTGCCATGAGCGCCGAGGCCTCGTGTTTCTGAAGGCCGTCGTACCGGTTAAGGCACTGGGTTTCCCACGGGTCCTTCCATGTCCTTGCTCTCCTTCCTGGTTTGGCCGCTTCGGCTTGCCATCTCTCCCTCCATTTCGCCCGATACTCGTCCTGGATCATCCGGTGCGGGCCTTTTCGCTGTTGTGTCTGATATCCCCTAGCTGGTTCGGGCCGGGGGAACAGAAGTTTGTCATATTGGGTCCGGAGAGTACATATTGCGGGTTCGTGTTTAGACCGGACACGGCGGGGTCGGCCTCGAGTTCGTCTCGGGGGAGCAGAAGCAGCATCCCAGACTTGCGTCAGGGCTCCCTCAATCTGGGTAGTGACCTTATGGGAGGTCGTCGATGCTGCTCTTTGAGCGGCCCGTTCTTGGACGTACAGTTCGATTGGGGGAACGTCCGCCTCTTTCTCAAGCGCGGCGATTGGTGTCCGTTTGTAAGCCCCTAGGATCGTTCTATAGCAAACTATTAAGCATGAGTAAGCGCCGGAGATAACGATGTCCAATATTAATGTTTTGTTCAGACACCACCATGGACAAAATCACCATGTGGATGCCCTGCCACCATCCACCATATACGATAAATAGAGTTAAACTTAGTTAATGCTAGTTAGTTACCATAGGTTTAGTTAATGTAATCCATCACAGAGCTAGCCAAACCACGGAGTTAGCCACCTCACCACCAATAACGATCATCGCCGTTTTTCCCGATGTCTCGACAAAAACAAGTTTCATTGCCTTCAAACGAAGGTAATATGAATTTAGCTAAAGTGGCTATCGAACAAGACTAAGTTCGATCAAATCGAGCTGCTGTATAGTTGAAGTGGCCTACCCGGTGGTTTGGCTAGCTCGGTGGCGGATTATGTTAGTTAGTGTTACTGCTACCATGCTAGTTCTTACCTAAACTCAACATTGTCACGTATCCCTCTACGAGGATCGCAAGGTAGTGAATAGAGGGGATGAACAAGACTCTTCCCCAATTCTAGTAACTAGCGAGCATCGTGGCAATTCGAGGTGTTCACCAGCAAGCTTTCTTTCAGATCTGATCGTCAATAAGGCGAGACATTAATAAGGTTTAAGACACGGTTCCGCAAACCCAAGCTCCTACCCAGCGCCAACAGCGTCTAATCCAAGAAATACGACCAGCTAATGCAATCTCCCTTCAAATCCCTCATCTCCAAATCACGTTCTTAAATCCCCTTAAATTCAACTTCACACTTTCCCCCTACAACTGCCCACTCAACACAGCCTCCGTCGCACTCCCAATATACTGCCTCTTCCCATCCAACCCTACCCCAAACCGCCTCTCCAACTCCAACTTAATGCTCTTCTTCGTTACGCTCATCAGATCCGCCGTCTTCAAAATCTCCCGAATCTCTGCCAGCAGCGCATCGTCCGACGGCAGCGCCGCCATGTCGCCCATCTCCATCCCCAGGTTGTTGCTCCCACCCGCCATATCGCCGTACCCCGACGGCACTAGCGATAGCCGCGACCCCGCCGCATACCGTGGCATGTCGAGCGTGGAGATCGGCCGCGACGGCGGCGCCGGGTACCCGTAGGGCGCGCCGCCGTATTCGCTCCCGGCGGTGGTGACGGGGGTGGCGAAGGGGCCCTGGCCACCCATGAAGCTCTTGGTGGCGTAGCTGAAGCCGGAGACCTCGCTGCGGTCATCGCGCTGGGTCTGGGCCTCCCAGAGCTCGGTCTGATAGTCCTCCCACTTCTTGCGGGGGATGGAGGCAGGGTCGAATTTCCCTTCGTCGGAGACGACGAGTTTCTTGCCTTTTTCGCCGGTGACGATTCGCGTATTGCCCCAGGTGAAGTCGTCCATATGCCAGAATGCGTATAGAGGGAGGCCGCAGGCGAAGATGGGGGTCGCGAGTAGGTAGATGATCATCCAGCCGATCATCTCCCATTTGCGGCGCAGGATGAAGATGATGGCTTGGAGGCCGTAGATTGCGCCGAGGAGGACGAAGGCCCAGATGGGGATGACAGAGCTATTTCGAGTAATAAGGATGATGAGATAAATGAGGTAGCCGACGATGACGGGTTGGACAATGGTAGAGAGCAAGTCGATGAAGACGACAAAGCGCATAGAGAAACAGCAGAATCCACAAAGCTGCTGCAATGGGATGAGTTCCATCAGGTTGTGCACCGTACTGTTAATCCATCGTCGTCGCTGCGACATGAACACCGTCCAGCTGTCTGGCGCGATGGTCCAGGCGTGCGCGCGGAAGATGTACTTCGTCTTGTACTTTGAATGATGTTTCAGCAGCAACGTGGTTAGATATCGGTCCTCGCCCAAGTGCAGCAGGTTCTTCATATGCAGTGTGTCCACACGGATGTTGCTATAGTCCTCGATGATCTCCTTGCTCACGAACAGCGGCTTGCCCGTTTCCGCGGTGCGGATGCGGTACATGGAGAAACACCCAGGCAGACACGTCACGGAGCCGAACAGTGACTCGAACGCTTTGGTCAGATTGTGCGAGATATAGTATTCGTACACCTGGATCATGGTGACGAAGGAGGATTTCGCGTTCGAGAGCGCCGTCTCGCCGCACACGCCGATGACCCGCGTGTCGTGTAGGAACGAGGAGATCATCCGTGTGGCGGAGTCAGGAGCAACGACCGTGTCGGCGTCGATTTGGAAGAGGAATTCGTAGAACGTCGGGTTGACGCCGATGATGTTGCGGATTTGATGGTGCATTTCCAGCTCTAGTGGCGCCATTGGGAGATTGTAGTGGACGCGGTTGAGGAAGCGCATGAGAACCATTTGCGAGTCTCGCTTACCACGATTTCCAGGTCTGTCGAATGTCAGTATGCTCCCTCATCTTCCGAACCACCTCGAATTCCGAACTGATAAAAAATTCGAACGGAAAAACTCACTTCGTAACTTCACTCGGCTTCCCCACCTTCACAATCACCATAAACGGCACGATATGCCCCTGTGTCTCATACAGCCCACTATACACCTTCCCCATATTATGCTGCTTCATCCCCTCGCCCAGACTCTCAAAGCTCAACGGCTCCGGATCCGTCGTCTCCGGCACCCCCAAAATATCCAGCACTATGCGCGGCGTGCTGCGATCGTTCCCCTGCCCAATAATCATTCCGTCACAGATCAGCACCAGCAGTTTGCGCTTGTCGTCGTACCGCATGCGCGCGGCGGAGTCGATAGCGCGACGCAGGGAGTCCTCGTCTTCGGTATACGCCGGCACGGTGCAGATGACGAACTTGTCGAGGTTCTCCGGGATGTTTTTCTTGCCGAACTGGAGCGCCGCGAGGAACTTGAACCCGATCACGCTGACCAGCACCAACGAGATGGCGAGGAGGAGGTACTTGGCGAACTGGCACTGCGTGCTGTTCCGCGTGTCCACGTCGCCCACGTAGAACAGGTTGGTCAGACAGGCAGACATGCGAGATTTTTCGGCCGTCGTCATTTGCAGGGCGTCCCAGTACTTGGTGACGTCTAGCCCGGCGCGCTGCTGGAAGAGGTCGACGACGCGGGAGTCCATGAAGTTGACGTCGGGTTTGGTTTCTGGTTGCTCCATGCCTGGTGGGTACTGCGCGATGCGTCCGCCTGGGACGTAGGAGGTAAAGTCGTAGACGCGCTCGTTGAGGATGGCGATGGAGTTGCCCTTGCTGGCGAGCGTTTTGAGGTATTGCGGGGAGTACCCGACACGGCCCTTCTGATAATTCGCTTTGAGGTACATCTGCTTCTCGTACCACCAGTCGCGGCGCGAGTCGTTGGTCCAAGAGCGGAAATCGTGGTATTTGGCGTTGTTGTCGGTCAGCGACACCAAGGCGGGCGACCCGGAGTAATTGGAGTTCTGGTAGTTCAGATTCACAGCCGGGTCAATGGTGCCGTCTTTGCCTTCGCAGAGTGCGGAGACTTGCACCGGGAAGAGATTCGTGGCGTCGACACCGGCGTATTTCTTCAGGGCAGACTGCGGTACGATATTGGGGTAGTGGACGGGAGCGAAGGCGTCGAGGTCGTACACGACGCCGCGGATGGCGACAAAGGCGGAGTGACCATCTTTGCCGTCGTGGGTGGCAAGTTCGGAAGCGGAGAAAACGTGTTGGGTAGGGCAGATGAGTTCGGGGAACCCGACTGCAAGATATTAGCACGGCTGTCCACGCTGCTCATCTCCAGGAAAATAAGGCAGGATGAAACTTACTCATAAAAAAGATCACCGCCGCACAACTTAACCAAATCAACATATTAATCGCCAACTTCTCCCTCCACGCCACTCGCACATCCTTCCTTCCCATCCTTCCCACAAACCGGACCAAAAAATCCGGCACCCACCACGTCAACGCATACACCACCACCAGCCACCGCTTCCGACTCCCCGTCACCACCGCCTCGTCCACCGTCTCCATCTTCTTCTCCCCGGCCTTCTCCGCCATCTGCTCCCGCGTCGCTAGGTTGCGGAACATGTCACCTCCGGTCATCACGCTGATCCCCGCCTCCGACTTTCCGTCCGCGGGGACTTCCCGCCCGAAGTACCCCGCCGCTTTGTCGTCGTGGTAGAACGCCGCCGGCGACGACCCGTTCGAGCCCATCAGCCGCGTCTGCGGATCAAACCGCCCTCCGGTGGGCGACAGCAGGTTATTCTCGTCAGTGTCCCCGCCCTCTGGGTAGCCAAGTGCGCCTCGCGACCCGACGAGCGAGTCCGCCGCGATGCCCGCGAGCATCGCCCAGCAGCGCTCGGAGAAAAACACCCCGGTGCTCCCCACGCGGGCTTCCTGCTCGGGCCAGCGCCGCTCATCGATGACGATCTCGCAGCGCTCGCGCTCGCTGCCAACGATGCTTGATCCGAGGCCCATACCGCCATTCGTGCCCTTCGCCTCGGCGAGGCTGAGCACCTCGCCGAAGGGAAGGAAGACGGAGAAATCCGCGCTGCGGAGCCGCGTCGAGATCTCGGCGATGCCGAAGGTCTGCAGCTGGTGGCGGACGCACTTGCTGTCGAACTGGTTGGCGATGCGGCGGTCGTTGGGCTTGAGGCAGAAGATGAAGTACGGGTTGGTGTTGGGGAGGGAGAGGGACTTGGTGATGGTGGTGAGAGAGCTGAGGTATTGGGCGGCCGCACCCTGCTGCATGCCCGCGGCGTTGGTGGTCGGGTTGCGGCTACGTGAGACGCTACGTTCGGCGCGGGGGTCGTCATCGTCTTCTTCTTCGCTGGTGCGCCGACCGGCGCGGCGGCCGCGGGTAGTGGCGCCCAGTTTGCGGCGGGCCATGCTGGGTTTGCGGGCGGGTTTGCTGGCAAGGGAGGCCTGTACGATGGCGGTCTTCTCCTGGGGGTGGTGGATGGTGTTGAGGGCGGGCTGGCCGAACAGGTCGCGCACGAAGGAGCTGCGGGTGGAGTTGATGAGGTTGAGCATGTCGCCGGCGATGACCTCGGCGTTGGCATCGAGGAGGCCGTCGGCTGGGTATTCGACGGCGCCGGCGAAGTGGCGGATGGTGAAGGAGGCGGCGGCGTTGGCGGAGGCGAAGTTGCTGCCGGGGAGGACGGCGGTCGCGGCGCTGACGTCGATGCTGGGCGACTTGCCGGTGAACCGCTTGCGGATGGTGTCGATGAACTGGGCGTCGGTCTTGCCGCGGCGGGTTTGGTCGTCGAGGATACTGAGGAGGCCGTTGCCGGGCTTCAGGAGCATCTTGACCGCGTCGCTGTTGTCGAAGTAGCTCGTCGCCGGCACCGTCACGTCTTCCGTCTGCAGGAGGTCTTCCGGTCGGTCGAAGAAGCTCTGCAGGGTGAAATTGTACAGTGACTCTCCCGCCGCGTTGGTGAGCAGCTGGTCGAGCGTATCGCCCCCAGCCGACTGATGCATAAAGCCGGGGAAGTCGACGATGGAAATTGTGTTCGCAACCGTGTCTTCCACCGCACAGATGCGCTGATTGATCGACTCGATGACATACGCCACGAGCAGCCCATACAGCGTCCGCGCCAACTCATCCGCGTTGTCCCGTGCGCCTTTCGGATCCAGCATCACCGTCACGCGCTCCCGATGCACCGTCCGCGTTTTATACCCCAAACTCTGCTCCAGATCCTCCGCCTGGAGCCCCAAAAACGCTGCGACGATGTTCAAACAGTCCTTATTCCGCACCACCGTGACATCTTCTCCACCTTCATGGGAGAATCCGCCGCTATCGTCGCCCGTCGGCGTGGTCGACTGCGTCATCATGAAATCCAGCTGCCCGATATGCAGAATCGCCGCCAAGATCTGGCAGATCTCCGCGATCTCGCTACGCGGGAACTCCAGTTTGCGGAGGGCGGACTTAAACGCCTGGAACCCCTCGGCGTCGTTGATCCCGACCTGCAGCTGCGAACGATGGCCGAGATAGCGCCAGAACTTGCCGCCGGCGGACGCACGACTCCCGGGCTCATTGGCCACGATGCCTGGATTGTCGAGGCCGAGGTGCTGTTTTTCGGAGGGGGTGGTGCCCGCAAGGAGGTAGTAGAGGATGTGGAAGTTGCGCTCGCCGGTGGGGACTTTGGTGACGCGGGAGCGTTCGAGGCGGTGGTCGAGGAGCTTGCCGCCGATGAGGACCGGGTGGAGGGTGGTGGAGGTGTCGTATTGGAATTCGTAGAAGAGGCCGGATTTCGAGGCAGTGGGGGTGGTGGCGGCCTTGGTGGTGGTGAGGGTGTCGAAGACGTAGGCGGCGTAGGAGAGTTTCCCGGATAAGGGGGTGGAGGTGTATGAGAGGAGGGATGAGATGAGGTGGGATCGAAGGGTGGTTTTGCCGGAGCCGGATTCTCCTCTATTACGAGTTAGATTTGACCTATGATATTCCGAACACGAGCTCTGAATAGTGTGCATAACAAGAAAAGGAGACTTACAAGAATACCACCGCCTGATTCTCCCCCCGATGTCCCAATCTCGTCCACGCCCTCGACGCCAACTCCTTCACCCCCGCCAACGCGCTCCCCTCCTCTGTGCCATTCGGCCCCTGGGCACTCGACTTGAAATTATTGACGGAGATGAGCGCCCGACTGGACAGCGTCGCGGTGGCCAAGTTCGCGTGGAACCGGCTGGCGAGGTGCGCGGTGAGGTTGGTATCGGACTGCAGGTGTTCGGGGAGGGCGTGGAGGGAAGACTCCGCGTGCTGGGAGGGGAAGCTGGACATGGTGTTTAACGCCATGGGAATTAGGGGATGAGGTGAGGTAGGAATGGGAGATGATGGGTAGCCTCCCCTGGTGGGGAGCGCAGGGCAGATTACGAAGGGTGTCGAGAGTCCAAGGATGGATTTCGAGGAGTTGGATTAGCTGGATTGACAAGATTGGGATTCGAAGGTGTTGGAAGGCTGCTCGCGAGGACAAGAGGCGTGAAATGAGGATGGAAGGCAACAGTTCTTCCCAAGCAACGACCTCGAAAACGATGTCGGGTTCCAGGGGGAATTGAATCTGGCAACCTGGCAACGACGGGTGATATTAAGCGAATGATAATAAACCCCAAATGCAAATAGTACCAGAAGCGAAAGATTGCGAAGATGCAAAAGATGGCAACGAGGGAGGTTCGTCCAGAGGAACGGGTGGTGGAGCGAAAGACGTGGTGATGGTTACTGGAGCAGGAAACGAAAGCGAATTGTGAGGCGTGAGGTCCACCGGAGTTGTTTGGACTTGGGACTTTCGAGTTTGGAGAGAGTTCATGATACTAAGCCTCTGTGGGTGTATATTACATTACCATTGTACTTGGGGTTATTAGGGGCATTGTAGATCTTAGGGCCATTGGTGTGAGGCAAAATCGGGGTGAAAACAATAGTGCGGGCTATTTCGAGGAAACAGAGCGAGACTAGACAGGGACACTAGACAAGGGACCATCAGTCAACATACGTAGTAGGTTGGATTAGGTATCGTTGGGAATTGGGATCGAGTGGCGGCGATGGTCAAGTCTAATGATCGATGCTTGGCTGCATGTGCTTGTGTTGATTTCCATCTGGAATTCTGTATAGAGAATTTCATGAATTCGTGGATGTAGTTGATTCATGGGCTGTTGAAGCTCAGCTGAATCTATCGCTCTTCTCTTCCTCTCCCTCTCCTTCACCCACCACCAACTAAACTCGACGCTTCCCATCTCCACCTTCCAGAACACCATCATTCGATCTCCCCAAATTTTCCTACATCCAGGGATCCCCCGTCGTCCGGGGTTACTGAAGTGTTACCAAGCTCCGCTCCGCGGGCACAAGCCCGGCTGTGAGACGGCCTAGGCTCTGGCTCTGTGCTCTATGGCAAAAATTCTCTTTAGGAAAGGGGAACCGCACGAGCAGGAAAAGGGACATTATGGAACTTGGAAGGACGGGTGGCTCGAGTGTGATCGTCATTCGTCCCGTCCGAGGTGTAACGAAACTTTCTTCTCTGGCGGGTATCCTTGTAGAGCTGAGGAGGTAGACGATATGTTTAGGTGTTTCTGTTGGCGATAAAGGAGAATAGTTAGGCGACAGAGAATACTGCCAGGCGTCCTACCTAAGCCTCAATACAATATTACAGTTCAGCAAGCTTCGCGAGCCCGATGATGGTGTATTGGGTAGCGAAAGCAAGCGATGGGCGACTATTTTTGGCGGATGATCATACGTGGGATGGTGGACCATAGTTTGGGGATGGGACGGCACAGGACAAACCGCTTTTCTTCACAGCGAAGTCATCCGAATCATCTGGACAACGGTTGGAAGGCATTCAAAGGGCCCATTGTCTATTGGCTGGGGACATGAATTGTACTGACCCGAGGTCTAGAATGATCGATGAGACCAAGTGTAAACATTGCCATTTCCCTATATATCATTCCAGTTGACAGTTGACAGTTGTAGATGTTTCCCTGCGCGGACCCTGTAGAAGAAAAGTTGGTAGGTGGTAGACGAACCGCACCGAACCACTCCATGCTGGCGGCTACATCATTCATGTGGATATCCTGCTTGCCTCGATCCGCTGTCCAGGACTCAGGAGTTATTGTCTCAACCTCGACGATAAAAAAACTCTCTCTTATGATATGAGACGGATGACCAACACTCAACGATTTGGATTTGGCGATGCTAAATTCGGGACACACTTCGCCACCATCGGAATCGCTGCCGTCCACGGCAATATGATACAGTAATATGATACGCCGTAGCGCTGACAACCATCCCTTATTAGCCCCCCTGCAGCTCTCACCCAATATTACCGCGCTAGACTGGATAGAAACAATACTAAATGCAACTAAACAATCAACATGGCAACGCACAGTGGACACCATCAGGAGAATAAGGAGGAATTAGTCCGGGAATGTGATTGGGGGCTTGTTTCGTGTAATGCTCCGGTAACCGTGGAGAATCCTGCAGGCTGCAACAGAGCGATGCGAGTTCGAGAACAGTCCGTGGTCTTAGCTGCGATTTGCGAAGGGCTTAAGGGCTAAGGCTAATACGCTCATCGTGAGGTCCCTCTCGTTCGCTGGATCCTCGTCTGCTCCGTTGGTCAGAGTGTCTATCAGTTGTCCCCTTGTTCTGCAGAACAACGTGTTGCTGCTCCATGTTTCCACGACCACCACCCATTTTCTTTGGATGAGAGCCCGTTGGCCTGCCATCGTTTTTGACTTCATCTCATCCTTCATCTTTCGTTACATGATTGATTCTATTTCATCTTGACTAATACGGTCATTGCATTCGCTTGCTGTGCTTGGGGGTCTGTTCCCATCTTGCTCTCGCTTGCTTGACATTCGCTTCTATCCCCTTCGGTGCTGACGAGACGAAACACACGAAGACAACTGCAGCCTCGAAGAAGTCGGCACAACTTCATCAGGATATCTTGTGAAACCTGCAGGCTATCTCAAATTCTATTCATTCATCTACTATTGATATAATTCATTCATCCATCGATCGAATCATCAACACAACAACACCCTGAGGACAGCGTCGTCCAACCGCCAACATGGCGAGTTACAATAATAACCGGAATTCCACCTTCTCAACCCTCTCGGGTCCGACGTCTTCCTCCCAGCAGGTATCGACGACCACCCTCCTCAATGCTCTGCATACGTCGTATCAATCCGGCCAGCCGCTGGTCTTGGAATCCAGCACCAGCTTGGTGGTAAACACATGGTTGACCGCGTCGAATACCGGCCCCGATGGACGGTATGGCGGCACAGTCGACGTTGAACTTGGTAGAAAAGCATGGGAACACGCCCGCCGGCGAGCAGAGGATGCATGTGTGATTCTTGGGTACGCTCCCTCCCCAATCTTCCAAGTTCCATCCTCAAACTAACTCCCACAGCTCCCTTCACGAATCCATCCCGTCCCTCTTCGCCCCCTTCGTCTCCGCCCTCCCCATCTCCGTTCCCTCCGCCGTCTACACCGCCCTCCAAGTCCTCCGCCCCTTCACCCACTGCGTCACCCCAACCAATCCCTCCCTCCCTCGCCACTCCTCCCTCTCCGCCACCTTCGCCCTCTCCCTCGACGGCGACCTCGCCTCCGCCCGGCTCGCCCTCTCCACCTCCGGCATCGACACCCAGCTCGGCCTCCTCAACGTCCCTGACGCCCCCGGCCACCGCGCCTTCGACGTCTTCTACTACCTCAACTCCTCCTCCGCCTCCCAGGCCGAGCGCGACGCCCTTGACCTCCGCGCTCCCTCCGCCTACTCCCTCCTCAACCGCTCTGGCACCTACCATCCCCCCACCTACCTCCCCACCGCCGACGACGCCGCCGCCGCCGAAGACTTCCGTGCGAACCTCAAATCCCTCGGCATCCGCGGCCCCGCGCTCCGGAACCTGATCAGCACGCTCGCCGGCCTCCTGAAGCTCGGGGACACCCTCGGGTATCTGGTCGACGAGGATGTGCTGGTGCGGGTGTGCGACGACGCTGCAGACCTCCTGGATGTCGATGCGGAGGTGTTGCGGCGGAAATGCGACACCGTCGACCGCGAGGCGCTGATTGCGGGAGTGTACGAAGCGTTGGTGGACTGGGTGGTGGCGCGGGCGAACGAGGCGATCAAGGCGGAGTTGGCGGGGATTGAGGGGCACGGAGCGGACGTCGATCTCGGCGATTCAGTGTCCATCACGGTGGTGGAGATTCCCGGTCAGATGTTGGGGAAGGCGGCGGCGTTGAAGACGGTGTTCGATGATAGCGATGGGATTAATCTGGAGATGAAGGAGGATGGCGTGTTGGTGGAGTCGGCAGGATCATCGGTGCTAAGGGAGGTGAACAATGCCGTCGCGGAGTGCGGGTATGAGCTTGGTATGCGATCCGACTCCGCCGCCCACCGCGACCGGGACATCGCCACCGATCGTCGCGAGGCCGTCCTCGAAAAAGTCGCCCACTCCATCGACGACGACAGCTTCCTCAAGTCCCTCCTCCTCCCCACCCCGAACGCCGGCATCCTCCTCGGCACCCCCCAATCTGGCCGTTTCGACCTCTCCGCCCTCATCTCCTCCTCCCGTGTCTGGTTCCACCTCTGCCTTTACCCCACCGACGATCTCCCCGCCTCCCTCACCACTTCCCTCACCCCCTGGTCTGCCGGCGCCGTCTCCCGCCAACTCCGCACCTGGCGCCTCCCCGAATGGGCCACCCGCCGCAACCGCGCCCTCGACTACACCGCCGACTTCGACGTCGACGAGTTCGTTGCCCGCTACGCCCGCCTCGGATGCCTCGAGGGCAAAGACGGCGTCGAGTCCTGGATCATGGAGCGCGGCTGGAGCAATGGCGAGGTCTACCTCGGCCACGAGCGCGTGTGGATCCGTGAGTCCGCGTGGTGGGAGGCGGAAAGCATGCTCGATCTCAAACTCAACGAGCCGCCACCGCCGCCGCCCGCTCAGGAGCTGTTCCCCGCGCCGAGCCCTGGCATGGGGGGAAACGGCTACTTTGGGAACCAGTTCGCGGATAACGCCACATTGCGCGGGAGTCGTGAGGATCTGATGCGCCGGCAAAGTAGCGCGACGGGGCTGGCGAAGAGCATCGCGCCGACGACGCAGCAGAGCGCGATCGGTGACTATGGGCTGGGGTCGAAGGGCGACGAGCATAAGGGCGTCACGTTCGGTAATGATCTGGATGCGGAGCTCGGGCAGAATCGCGTTGTGGAAGCGCGCCCGATCACGGCGGGCAGAAGGTTTTGGGTGGGTCTGGTGTGGGCTCTGACGTTTTGGATCCCCTCGCCGGCGCTGCGGTACATCGGGCGGATGAAGCGCCCGGACGTACGCCTGGCGTGGCGGGAGAAGGTGGTGCTAATGTTCATCATCTTCCTGCTAAACGGCATCGTGGTGTTCTACATCATCCAGTTCGGGAAACTACTCTGTCCGAACTGGAACAAGGCGTGGGATAAGAAAGAGGTCGGTTATCATCAAGGCGACGACGATTTCTGGGTCTCGCATGCCGGAAAGGTGTATGATCTGTCCAAGTTTTGGAGGATTCAGCACTCCGACACGGCGATCGAGACGACGAAGGATAACATGCAACCGTTCGGCGGGGTGAATATGGATTCGTACATCCGCCCACCGCTGACCATCGCCTGTCCGAATTTGGTGACCGACACCATGGTCAAGCTGGACACCAACGAGACGCTGACTGATCCGTCCGCCGCCCACACGTCCGGCCCAACCTACCAGACGGACCCGACAACGGCACTGCACGACATCAACTGGTACACGCAGTCGTTCCTGCCGCGGATGAAGGAGTTTTACAAGGGAGATCTGGTCATTGATAAGAACTTCGTGAAGGATGATGGGAAAAATAATAACCATCAATGGGTCATCATCGACAACAGCATCTACGATCTCACCGACTACTTCTACACGCAGAAGCGTTTCCAGGGGCGTGACCCGCGCTACAATTTCTTGGACCCCGCCGTCGAGGACTTGGTGAAGAATAACCCCGGCGAGGACATCACCGACCGCTGGATCGACAAGCTCAACCGCACCACCAAAGGCGCCCACAAGCAATGCTTCGACAACTACTTCTACGCCGGCAAAACCGACTTCCGCAAGACCCCTAAATGCGAAGTGCAAAACTACATCCTCCTCGCCTTCACTGTCGTCCTTGCCTCCGTCATCCTCACGAAATTCCTGGCCGCCCTCCAACTCGGCTCCAAGCGCCGCCCGGAACAGCAAGACAAATTCGTCATCTGCCAAGTCCCCGCCTACACCGAAGGCGAAGACCAGCTCCGCAAGTCCCTCGACAGTCTCACCGCCCTCGCCTACGACAACAAACGCAAGCTCATCACCGTTATCTGCGACGGCATGATCGTCGGCGGCGGCAACGACCGCCCCACCCCCAAAATCGTCCTCGACATCCTCGGCGTCGACCCCAAAACCGACCCGCCCGCCCTCCCCTTCAAGTCCGTCGGCAACGGCTCCGAGCAGCTCAACTACGGGAAGGTCTATTCCGGCCTCTACGAGTACGAGGGCAACGTCGTCCCGTACCTCGTCGTCGTCAAGGTCGGGAAGGAGTCCGAACAGCGGAAAACGAAGCCGGGGAACCGCGGGAAGCGGGATTCGCAGGTCCTCCTCATGTCATTCCTCAATCGCGTGCATCATCGCGCGCCCATGTCGCCGCTCGAGCTCGAGATGTATCACCAGATCAACAACATCATCGGCGTCGACCCGGAGCTCTACGAGTATCTGCTGATGGTCGACGCGGACACGATGGTGAAGGAGGATAGTTTGAATCGGCTGGTGGCGAGTTGCGCGAACGATGCGAAGATCGCGGGGATTTGTGGGGAAACGAGCTTGGAGAACGAGGAAAGGAGTTGGTGGACGATGATTCAGGTGTATGAGTATTATATCAGTCATCATTTGGCGAAGGCGTTTGAGAGTTTGTTTGGGAGCGTGACGTGTTTGCCGGGCTGGTAAGTTTTTTTTTTCATCCGCTTCGACGGGTTCTTCCCTAATTCTCGATGCTAACTTGTCTAGCTTCTGCATGTACCGCATTCGCACTGCCGACAAAGGAAAGCCTCTCGTTATATCCGACAACTTGATCCGCGAGTACGCCGACTGCGAGGTCGATACCCTGCATAAGAAGAATCTGCTCGCGCTTGGAGAGGATCGGTACCTCACGACCCTTATGACCAAGTACTTCCCGCACATGTCCTACCGGTTCGTTCCGGACGCCTACGCGCAGACCGCCGCCCCCGAAACCTGGTCGGTCCTGCTCTCGCAACGACGTCGCTGGATCAACTCGACTATCCATAACCTGGCGGAGCTGATGTTCCTGAAGGACCTGTGCGGGTTCTGTTGCTTCAGCATGCGATTCGTGGTCATCCTCGATCTGTTCGGGACGATCATCCTGCCGGCGACGTGCGCGTATCTGGCGTATCTGATCTACGTGGTCGCCACCGGCAGCGGGCCGTTCCCGCTGATCTCGATCATCTTGCTGGCCGCGGTGTACGGTCTCCAGGCGATCATCTTCATCATCAAACGCCAATGGCAACATATCGGCTGGATGATCATCTACCTCCTCGCCTTCCCGATCTACTCGTTCGTTCTCCCCGTCTACTCCTTCTGGAAGCAAGACGACTTCAGTTGGGGCAACACCCGTATCGTAGTCGCCGAAAAGGGCACCAAGCAAGTCGTCTCCCTTGAAGACGAGCACTTCGACCCCCGCTCCATTCCCCTCCAGCGCTGGGACGACTACGCCGACCAAAACGGCCTCCCCGGCCGCCGCGGCATCCCCACCGCCCCCGGGACCCCCTCCCCCTTCGAAAAATTCGGCACCTCCATCTACGAAGCCCCTGCCAATCACCACACCTCATTCATCCAGCCCGCCATCCCCATGAACCCCATGCACCACGACGACCTCCACTCTGTCTACTCCTCCGTCCCCCCCGCCTCCACCATCCTCACGTCCTTCCCGCCCGGCGCCCACGTCGCCCCCGCTACCGCTAGCCCCGTCAACCCCTTCGCCTCCACCGCCAACCGTCAATCTACCTACTCCTTCGTCGGCAACCAAGACGTCCGCCAGAGCACTGGAAACCTCTCTGACCACTTCACCCACATGCAGAACGCCCGCGCCTCTGGCAGCCAAGCGGACCTGCTCGGCCCCTCGCGCCGCTCCACCCCCGGTCTCGGCGGCATGGGCGCGATGGGAATGGGCGGCGGTGCGGGCGCAGGTGGCAGCCCGTACGGCGGGGTGAGCCGACCAGTGTCGACGGTGAACTTTCAGAACATGGCGAACGGGCCGACGAACGAGCAGATCGCGGAGGCGGTGCGGGAGTGTTTGCGGGAGGTGGATCTGGATACGGTGACGAAGAAGCAGTTGAAGGCGTTGGCGGAGCAGCGGTTGCAGACAGCGTTGGTGGGGGAGAAGAAGGTGTATTTGGATGGGGTGATTGATTATGAGTTGGCGAATATGTAGGGCGATCAAGAGAGCGTTGGATTCCTTTGGTTTCGGTAAAATTTGTTTGATAATAGTCATTCCTTTTGTGGTGGATGCGATATTTGCGCTGCGGGGATGGGGTTGGAATCGGGCGCTTTTGGCATTTTGAACTTGCATTTGTTGGATCCAATACATGGGTATCTAAGATATTTTAATGGTAATGAGTTCACTCTACTGTCCTCGTTCTGCTCTTCACCTCGTCGTTTGTGTTTTAGCATGTCGTGCTCCTGCCTCAAAACTACATTCTTGGACCTTCGTCCACTGTTTCACCAGTCATGTTAGTGAATACTTGTACACTTTTCTGGACAGACGATTGTTTGATCTTGTCAATTGTACGGCACCGTCTCTGAATACCGGTCCCTCAAGTTGCAGTAGTTGGGGGGATCCACGCGGATACTGCAAACCTTTATTCCAGTCACTCAGATCATTTTCGCCATGCAAACGCGGCATTACTGAGAGGACGATTACTTATATTGAGCTCCTTGATGATAACCAGCTTGCGACAAAGTTTCCAGAATATCCTCATCATCCCAAGTCAACATCACTCGTCTTAAGCATTGCGAGTCTTTTCGATCTAACCCTTCTGTTTCGTCTTTTCGTTTTTCCGAATTCTTTCACCTGGAGTTGAGCGAAATCCAATACCGTTGCCAGTCAAGAGGGTTTGTTCCTTCTTTCTGCAACAGCAATTTCATAAATATTTATGTTCTGCAACCGGTCTTCCGCTGTATTTTCGCACTTCCAAACCTTAAGCGCAAGGCCAGATCATCCACGGGAGAAATCGACCTTTGGTCCACTTATTAAAGTGCCCCATTTATAGGTGCCATGTCGAGCTTATACTTAGCCTGCCAGTTCCAGCTCTACGAGTCTCCCCCTCCCCCATCGAACCTATTACGGATATCGACGAAAATAAGCCCTTGATCTTTATTAAAACGAGGAGTCCGAGCTGGAGAATGATACCGATGCTGGCGAGCACGAGAATAGGGATGAGTATTTCGATAGCGACGATGAGCCCGAGCCGGAGGGCGATGAGTACGAGGATGGGTATTTCTTCGATAAAGCTCCTGATAAAGAATAAGAAGCGTTTACCGCGTTATGCCTAAATTAAGGGGTTCCTATACATATATTAGTCTGTTCCTTATTTCCATTTTCTACTTCCCATTTTTCTCGCTACAGGATCGCCGATGAGTTGACGGGCGGCAAGACTGGGCCGGGCAATCCCCGACACCCACCGTGCCACGTAGAACCTCACATCCAAGGTCTACTGCTAGTCACAGGAAGGCTGTTACTATTCAGATATCTATATTCACCACTCTGACATGCAATGTAGGACGCTTATCTAAAGCTCTTGGAATTTGAGAGGAGAAAAGTATGGGAAATGAAAACCCAACTCCGCGTCACGAATACTGCCGAGTTTGGCGCACTGCACAGAGAGATATTCACCGAGCAAGGGAGAACGCAAGTGTTGACTCGACCCTTCATGCGAGGAAGTTGTACGAGCGGGCAGTACATGCTGGCGTGGAGCAGTTGGAGGAGAACAAATGGTAGGACAGAGGCTCTAGAACAACTTCTCGGGTTTCCCCTCCACTTCCACTTTCGACCACTCCAACTCCACCCCCAACTTCAATGACGGCTTCAGCCCCCACGGCTTCAACCATCACTTCTTCGATCCCTCCTTCGATTCTTCGATCACTAACCCGAGGACTGGAATTTAGACGAGCACGGGATCTCCCTTGGGTGTGGGGACCAGTGGAAGAGTAATGGCCCCTACTCAGGCTTCATCAACAGAATGTAAATAGAGCCATACATACATCAAATCTCCGGAGGATCGGGAATGGGTCTCAGTTCTTGAGGCTATCTCTGCGGCCGGCCGTGAAACCTCCCCCCTGATCGTTTTCAAGGAAAAACGGTCCAATCTTCGTGGTTTCCACCACAGGAGAAAGATTTACCATATTGAAATTATACAGGCTCTGAAAATGCCTGGACTTCTACCGAAATCGGTCTCCAATGGCTCGAAAAGAAGTTCTTACCGGAGATCAAGCCTCTGGACTCCTCCGCGGACGAATGGCGCCTTTAAATATGCGACGGGCACGGTTCTCACACCGGGGTAGAGTTTATGAAGTTGGCCAAAGAACACCGCGTGTTTCTGTTGTTTTTGCCCGCTCATATTTACTTCCCATCTCCTCCAGCCCCTGGATATTTCGTGTTTTTCACTTCTGAAGTCAAAATACCGTAAAGAACTGAGTCAATCGTCATCTCTTGATGACTCTGCGCCTGTAAAGAGGCATGAATTTAACTCCATATATTATAAATTACGAATTCAGGCTCTAAGTATACATAATAATACCCGTGCGGGATTCCGTGGAACGAGAATGGTTCCATTCAACCCTGAAAAAGTTCTGAACAGCACCCAATTGAACGAGAATCACCTAATTCAGCGTCCTAACCCCCGAGCCTACTTTCCTTACGTTTCACATGCCAAAAGGGCCTAAAGATGTATATCTCCAAAAATACAGTGGGATGGCGTGAGGGTTCAATGAGGATTATGAATAGCGGAGACGTTATCGAATTGCTAGAGAAATGAAGAAGAGGAAAATGGGAGGTCACGCGAGTGGGCGAGCATAGAGTGATATGGTCACGAGTAGTGGACGAGTAGGCGGCGAGTAGTTGATTGGTATTGATGTATGCGTGCCTCATGTACCGAGACTAATCCTTAAAGAAGAACAAAAAGAGTGTGAAGAGCTTGACTTGTGTCTTCACACTACCTCTCCCCTTGAAAAGGGCGGTCCCTCGCCCGTTGAAAACAAGGTATTCGTTTGATAATAGCCGAAGAGTAGTGGTGTGGTGATGCTGCCATATGGCCGTCCGGATGAGCTCGCGAAAACTCAAGAAAAACCCTTCGTGGGGAAAAGTACTGGGAATGAGAGCTCATCGGAGACGGAAATGGGTCGCCTTGTTGCCTGTGTATTCACGTGTACTTAGTGGAGAGTCACAAGTGAATCAATAGGTGATAACACCAAGTCGATGTTGCATGCGTTGCCTGCTGTGTAGGATATAAAGATCTCACTTCCGCTTTGAACTTCCTTTCCTTTTTCACTTTCAACAGCATCAAGATGTGAGTGCTGTATCAATCTCTGTTCGTTGATGGTTCAGGGGCTTATACAGCGCAAACCAGTTTTGCACAACACCAAGTTATCCATATCAACATGCATGCTGCGGACGAGTCTGGACTCCGACTCAACAGTGCCGGAGAGGTAGGTGGCTTCTCGCCTACGAGTAGTGAGGTACTCACGATCGGCAGTTGTTGGTTTGTCGCTGGTGTTGACAAGATCGCTCAGGGTCGAGTCTATACCAAGATGTCGAGAAAAGGAGACTCGGTGGATGTTCCTACAGGACTCGGCTGCGACTACCCGCTGAGTGGTGCACGAGCCAGCGCCGGGGCGATGACGAGTACTCCGATACCCGCTGAATCTACAGTTCTTGCAGATATTGCGAAGTCACTGCGGACGTTGGCTGCTGTTGGTGTGGCTTTTGCAAAGCACAAAAGTTTGGTGAGTACTCCCTCCTGACTTGTCTACGAGTACCCGACTAATCACCGGCAAGACGTGGAGTTGGACCCTACGGATCGCGGTGTTGAGTTGGACGATGCTAGGTTCTCTTCGGAACTTTCCGATGGTGTTAACCTTGGAAGAGAGGGGAATAACTCAGAAATAGGCGTATCCACCACTACTCTTACTGCCCCTTCTAATGGCACATTTTATACTACAGCATCTTGCGTTTGGCAGAAACGCAATGGAGAGCACGCTCTCCACAATCACCCGCACGACTGGCGGGATGGGGAGCCCCGCGGCGACCGTCCTAGCACCCATTTTCACGATGATTACCGCGATGTTCCTGGCGAGTTTGAAGCTGGAGAAAGAGGAGAGAGGGTTGAGGGTATGGAAGAGGGAGGAAGGAAGGGGGGAGGGATATGGAGAGGGAGAGGGAGAAAGAGAGAGAGAGAGAGAGAGAGTGAGTGAGCCCTTTTTCGCTCTCTCCAACTATCGCCGCCTTTTCAATATGGATTTTAGCAACATCCACACTCAGATAGTCATGTTGCGTGACAACGACACTGCTTTCAGCCATTTTGAGGATGTAGTTATGCTTGGCTAAAATCTAATGCGCAGTTCTGTCCGGTTAGCAACAGCTGCCCGTCCACAACATGCAGTGGATTCAGTGATACCCGCCAAGATTTCCCCAAGGACCATATACCAAACAACCGTGAGTCCATTGCCGACTTCCTTTGCAGGCGTCAGGCTTCATATCGAGCTTCCGAAGTCCAGAATGTAGGTACGGCTGCGGTCTGTCCCGAGAATGACAAAATTACTGCCCTTGAGTATTCTTCAACTAAAACAGAGGTCACCACACCTCCGTCGGCTCTCCCATTTTCCCTATCCAGAATCGAAAGCCCACCGCGTTCAAGAGCGAAGAGAGAAGAAGGGTATGGATTAAAAAGGACAATGGCTGCCAAATGTGCACATCAATGGGCGACCTTAGGTTCAGGAATGGGTAAATATCAATGATAGAAGTGGTCATTAATCTAAATTCAGCAGTGTGTGAGTGCCTGAGAGATTACCACAGAAGTAAGATGTCATAATCTGGGGTGGAAGAAATTGAACATTCTTCACCCTCAAAATCCTTCCCCACCCTCTGCAACAGGAGAATCATGTTACTTACCAAACTTAAGGAAGGGCGATTCAATATCTTTAGCAATGGAATATAAGGTGAGAATATCTCACGTTTGAGGGAATTTGACGCCGAAGGAATTCACTTCAAGGTCAATAATTCTCCCACTTTGGAAGCACGAATAAATTTTAATTGCCCTACTCTATTGATGGGCGCTAGGGGCTGGGGGTGTGATGAAGTAGAGTCTCTTCGGAGTCGCAAATATCCTCGATGGGCAATAATCACCTCGGCAATAGCCGCTCCGGGTGTTGAATTGATATGGGTTTTCGAAAGGGTTAACATACCTCTGCGGCCACTGGTTGCGGATCTGCTTGTGGTTCGAGGGACTGCTCTGATCGAGGTGGTTGCTAGGGCGTTGAGAGGTCGTGCTGTGGAATTGGGGCGGGATCGGGATCGGGATCGGAGGACGGGCCTGATCGATATGTCCACCAAGGCCCGGGTTGGCGCTCCCAAATTGAGGTGGGTTCGGTTCTGGTCAGATGCCATTGTGATTCCGCATCGGCGTCCGCAGGGTGGCTGTGGGCGCCGCCATGAAGGACCTCAGGCCCCGGAAGTAGGCGTCCCGGTCGAATTGCGGCCTAGAGAAGGGGTGAGGCGGCAGTAGCTCTCCGCTGTCCCAAACCAAATCTGGAGGAGATCCCAAGTAGCTTTGCAACCCCTGGGAATACTCGTCGGCATCTAAATCGGAACCCAGGGTCGGGAATAGTGGTAGATTCTCTCCCGTGGTGTTTGATGGGTGCCCGATTGCAAACCAGTCGAAAGACTGCGCGGTGGTTGGAGACACGATGCAGTCTCAAAACTTCTGCAGGAAGTTGATCGGGTTTTCTGTGCGGGCGGCGGAGGAGGTGGCGGGAGGAGCAGCGTTGATCTCGGCAGGGAAATGTTGGCTCCATTCGACCTGATGCCAATATTGAAAGTGATTGTCTGTGGTCAGGGCAAAAGGTGGTGCGGACGGGTTCAAAATGATATGGCCCAGGACAGATCTAGTGATGGTTGGTCGTATTGCTGGGATGTTTGTTGTTTGCCAAGGAAATTATGGCACAAAGGGAGTGACTGAAGGATTGAACTGCGGGCTTGCGCCTCCTGAGAGGGCCGCCCACACTCCAACGGTACCATCAACAACACCGGATTGAACTGCCGTTGGTGCAAGAGAATTTCCAATGGGATGCTCGGGCACCAGCGACCCAAAAGGATGTTCATAATGAGCGTCATGTGGCGCCCCTGTCGCATCTGGGGTGGTTGATGCCCCCCCAAGTGCCAACGGTAATCCTGACCCTAGTGTCCCTCGGTGAGGTTGCAACAAAGTTCTGCCAGTTGAATGTGTCACCCACAATCGCAGAGAAGGGAACAAGCCTGTTAGGAGAGTTGGGTGACTGTAGCGGACCTGGCATTGTTGTGACTGGCAGCCCACCTCTGACCAGGAGGAAGCCCTGGTCAATGGTCTCTTCAGGTGCAGGAGTTTCCTGTAAACCATGGCCTCATGCGGTTGTGTTATTTGATTCAGGGGGTGGCTGAGGTCAGGTTGAGTTCGAGGCGTTTTGGCCGTTGTCGTTCGCCGGATGCCAATACTCGAACGTCTCCGATCGTGTGCAACTCATTGTGCTCGCTCTTGGTGGCCTCTACAATATATATCTTTTGTCAGTCTACTATATAGATACGTGTTTGGTATGAAGTCTTGCCGTCCGTCAAATCTTTCATTGGTTTCCTTCGCTATTATCATCGCGTTCACATAGCTGCTTCCTTGTCCAGCATGATCTTCTTTCATGCATGCGGATTCCTATATGTCGATCAGATACATTTCGTGAAATAGTGTGACATTGCTACACTTACATCTCTGGAAGTAGTGGCGCTGTTGAACCTATATTTATGAGTCCTCCGCCTGCTCTAGGACCCTCAGCCCTCGTCGATTCAGTGCTGGCAGTGACTGTGGATATAACTGGCATGTGGATATTATATTCAGCAGCACGCTCTCGAGGCATAATTACCTCCGTATCATAGCAAATCATCTTTCTCCTTGAAACGGCATGTTGTTTGTGGACATGAACCAGACGAAGGGCAGAGAGGGAACTAGAACTTTGGGGGAGAGATGTCAAAATCAGCATGGGGAACAACACAGTTTATCTGCTTTGACTCAATCGGAACATCTGGGAAAACTTTTGCTCACGATGCTCGGAGTGGACTGGGATATCAATAGGTGAGAGTCAGCAAGGTGCTAATCAACTGCGTGTTAGGAGGAAGTGGATGGTCGAACGGAGTCGAGGATTGGAGGAAAAGGGGGAAGGGAGAAAGTGGAAGGTTGAAGCGAGTTGAGGACATGAGAGAAAGGCAATGGAAGGAAGAATCACAAGAAGAGGTCACCTCCATTGGAAGTTCACAAGGGAAGCAAACGGAAGAGAAGCAGGACAAGGACTTTCATATGACGATCAGGCAACGAGTATCAGGCAGCGACTTCTAACGACTAATAGAAACTCCCTCATGCTCGCTCCTCAAGGAGTCACACTGAATAGAAATGCTTCCAGTGCTAAGGCAATGGGGGGATGGGGACGACGGGGATGGCGATGACCGGGATGGCGACGACCGGGGTGGCGTTGACGACGGGGGTATGGACGACAATGGTTTGGCGATGATAAGGGACGGCTCTCAATAATCACAATGATCATAAAAGCTCCAAGATAATATCAATTAAAACCGCACTCATAAATTCATTTCTTTCAAAGGCATTTGATTGCCATCGAAGACGATGACGAGGGAGGCATGATCCTTATGACGGTGGCATTCGCCTGCAGAACTGGGTTCGAATGTGGGACTTGCTACTCTTATTAACTGAACCTCAGGAGGGACGGAAATCAGCAATGCTTATATGGTGGGTGGTCAGAATTCTAATAGGACAACTCTAATACAGTACTGATATTGGGTCTTCAGGTCTCCTTCACAGATTTTCACCTGAGAAACACATGGTGTGGCTCATTATTTCCCATTCAGCTCATTGGCACGTCTTGGAACGGCTGTCGGGATGCTGATTCAGTCTCGAAGTCCAAGTCCATTGACTCCTCATTTTCTACATCCGAATAGCTTCGCTTGCGTGGCTTCACAGGCGGTACTAAAGAAAGCTGGGGGGCTGTGTTGGATTTGACAATGCCTGATTGAAGCTGTGTTTCTGCGGAAAGGGCGTTGTGCGAGGCGACATCTCGTTGGGCCTGCTGCATGTCTGACCAGTTCTGAAGGGTGTGTCTGATGGTGTCATCGACAGAAATGCAGAACCTCTTTTTGCCGATGAGCTGCAAGGCGCTGACTTCATCAATCCCTAGAAACATCTCGATCATGTATGCTGCAACGATGGCTGCCGACTTCTCGTTGCCGGATTCACAGAAAACGAGGACCTTCCCCCAATGTTGCGCGGAGGGTACTTGTGCTAAGAGCCGGGAGATGTGTTCATTGATGAGGGCAGTGGCCTGCCCAAACATATGAGAGGTGGTTGCATTGCTCTCCACGCCAAGGCATTTGATCTCGATTCCCACCTCTCTTGCCAATCGCGTAGCGGATTCTGCAATTGGTAGTGATTGGTTCTGCACTACCCCCAAGACCATGGTGATGCCCTCTTTTTCGAGATATTGCAGATCTTTGACCACATTTTGAGGACCCAGGTACACTCTCGGAAGGATCTGCTGCGCTTTCCATCGGCATGACCGGTCCCAGTCGTAGGCGTGTTTAAAATCCAGTGTCAATGGCATGTCCATCATCCCGAGGTTTATCGCTTTGCTGCTGTACCGCAATGAGGATGGAGAAAAGTTCGAGGGTCTGATATTGACTTGGTTGTACTGAGGCCCAACAAGAGGGGGAACGATGATCGGAGGAGGGTGAGGCACTGTGTAGGTGTACCTCTCCATAGGTGCGGTCGGCGCCATCCCGTAAAGCCAGTGTATGGGATGACTAGGGGATTGTAGATAAGGCGGAAGTCAGATAGCGTTGCCGTGAAGAGTAGTTTAGGGCAGAGGCTTGCTGACAGAAAGATGAATGGGTGACAGTGTGGACACACTTTAATAGATGATGAATGAACCGCACACGAGGCGGAAAATGTGGTTGATGTTATATCCTGGGCCTCTACCACATTCAACAGGTTTCAAGGATGCAGAAATGAAACCTTGGAAGTGGGCGTGAAATAGAGTTGATAATCTATCAGGCAGAAGGTTGGCTTTATTCACTGGCATCTCCATCGGTCGAGCCATCTACTTGGGACACATGTTGGCGGCAAAGGCCCCAATCTTTCTATCACGTGCTGTAGTTCATAGTAACACTTGAGGAACTCTAATGGGAATTCTTTGGTAATCCCTCAAGATGAATGTAATCTGCAGCACTGAACTATGGAGCGAAGTGAATTATTCCCCAACTGACATAGCTTACGCGACGCACGGATTTTAGGTAGTTGAATTACGGTATGGGCCAAGAGTTTGTTTTGCACGTGACATGATTTATCAGCCGCTTCTTGGATGAAGCAGCCAAGCGAACCTTCAACACTCAAACATGAATTTGTGCATCTAACCGGCTCAGGAATCTCATTTGCAAAGGAGTCTCAGGGTAAATCGATACAGCGAGAATATAGATGCCGGGCACTATGCTCTCAAGTGGGACGCACTACTGTGAGCCTAAACAGATGACACCGCTTGCTGGAAGTCAGAGAGCAGATGTACAGCCTACAGAAGATGTTGCTAAAATCGAACTCTTCTCTTCCTACCAACGTAAGCCAATGAATGATCCAGAGGCTGCCTTATCAAATTTCTTAATAACATGAGTTTCCGTCGCTTGGGTTCTTCATGGTGACAGTTGTGGTCAAGATAAGGTTCGGCGCAAGGTGGGTACTTGAAGTTTATCCTGACTGTACCTAGTACGAGCAAGAGTCAGGGGTATGGTAAGGGGCTCACCGATTTGAGCGACCGAAATCATTTGCAGTTCACCTTCAACGAAGGTACATATCAATTCATTCTTACAATATGTTTGATATATTGCCCGATTTCAATTTCGAGAATGTATGCGCCAGATGTCTAAACCAAAGCCGTCAAATGGGGAAAAAAGGCAGTATTCCATTTCAAAGTCACCAGCCAGCCATTCCAATTAAACCTGTGGCAAACAGTACAACTCAAACCTTATTATGAGGAAGATCAAGAATGGTCAATATACTCTAGCAGCAATGATAGACTGGGAGTTAACAGGGTTCTGCCCTTTCGAGTACGAATACTCCTAATATGATGTGTCTCCGGGCGTCTCCGACCTGGACTATTCGTTTTACGAGCGATCTACGAACCACTAAAGAGTAGTGAAAGTCACGGAACCGGAGGAGGTAAGCATCATCGACGCCATGCACATCATATTCGAGGCCTGTGCTGGATCCAGGCCAGGAAATTGGTGGATGGGAATGAGGAGAAGTTTCGAGAAGGGGGCAACATTTCGTATCCTCCTAATGTCACTGGGGGCACATGGCGATATCCCTCGGATGTAGGGGAATCCCAGGGTTTACGAAAGAGGATAACGAGAAGCTGGAGGTGGGCGTCTTGGCAGAGATCGGCAAAATTTAACCCGGGCATGTTTTGTAGCGAAGACATACAGTTTGCAAATGCAGGAATCTCCGTGGATTTGAAGATATCGCTAATAGCTATATGGTTCGATCATCTCGATATGTGCACTTTAAAAATTCTGCCAGCCTCGTCACCTTTATGTAGGAATGGATGCATGCTTATAGTCAACAATATTTCATGGCCGCCGAAGGGGGTGGCAATAAATATCAACGGTTTTAATGGCTAGGTGGCTCACTTATGTACAGCGACTAAGTTAGTCCAAGAGCGAGCTATATGGGTTAGAATTGCCTCCGCTACCATTAAAATCTCATCGTCCTGTCTGTGCTTTCTCTAAGGTTTCAAATAGCCGTTCCTAGCAGAACCAGTATTGTGATCATGGTTAGCCTTCTCACCACACACATAAGTCCCTCCAGATAGTCCCATAAATTTTCCGCAACTGAGGCATTTGGAAGGATTCACCACCTCCCCATTGGCAATAACATTACTCTGCTTTGGAGGGAGGGGGTTTCCTTTTGAAGGTGGTTGCGCCATACTTAAGACATATGGTAGAAGTTGATGGGTTGGTTGTAAAGCAGTCCAAGATATTGGTTCGAATATGAGGGAGCACTTTTTCTGACCTTGGAGTTGCGTAGAGTGAAGTTTAAGGAAGCATTTATATGCTCTGTAGGCAGCCTTATCTAGCGCATTACATCGACAAGGGGAGTCAAGTTCCTCGCCCACTGACTCAGTCCCTTGGAAACGATGAGTCGCCGGGGTGAAGTAATAACTATAGAATTTAACTAAGAACCCATCGAATTACATCGTTGAAAAGTCCAGCCCAATGAAGTGAAGGACCCGGAGTCTTCATAGGGCCATGATTGACACACCTTGGGCAATCCATATTGCGCCTCGGCCACTGACATGACTGGTTGGAGTGGATCAAAAGCAAAGTTAGGGTCATTTGATCCTGCGGCATGGTCATTTCTACAACAGAAGAAACGATGTTCAACCTCGCGGTAGTCAGGCGCTACGTTCAATTGGCTGAAATATCCACTCGCTTGCGTCTCGGCTTGCACGTCTTCGTTTCCGATAATTCCGAAACTTGGCGTCTGCTTCTTACGTGCCCGAGAAGATTTGACGGAGATCCCCAGCTATTTTGACGACCAGCAACGCTCTCATACACACTTGAAACTCCCTCCCCGCTCATTCATTGGCCTGGTAAGATCTACATCAAACTATGGCCCCGAGCGCTTCTTTTCTCAATGACTACGTCCTCGAAGTGGCGTTTGGGGGGAAGGAAGACGACTCGATACACACACTTACAGATTACTTGGACATATGTCTCTATCGCGTCTGAGTCATGGGTTCTTCTTAGGACCCCATCCTTCATCTATACACGCACCGCGGTATTCTTTTACAGACCGTTACCAGGTATCAAGAATTGGCACATGCTTTAGTCCCTTCGGTGGTCCCCTAACTCACGAATGGCCCCACTCTGATGAAAGATTCGAGTGGAAACGAGGTTTGGTATACAACCTCAGCCTTGGAACACGGAATTGTTCTAGACGAGATCTGGAATCAACTGGATTCCAGCCAACGGGCAATCATCATGGTACAAGTTGTTGAGATTTTGAAGAAATTCCAAACAAATTAACTTGAAAGATCCTGAAATTAAAGATTTTTCTCCGGGACACAATTTACACGAATCCTAGGCTCATCATGCCAGGAGTTACTCTGCCGAGAGGAGCTTTACCCTTTGGAAGCCCCCGTTTCAGTATTATATCTTCTCTCGACGTACACGACTTTCTCAAGTGCCGAGTTACATTTCAAACACTAGCAAACTGCTTGACCCCACAAACTTTCGGTGTGTGAAGCTGGAATCAAGGTAACAAGGTTACAGAGCGTGCTTCAGGGACACGCACGATTGTCTTCAAGGATGCGGACATGCGCCATGATTCTGCGCTTTCGAAGTCGACTGTCTTCTGTAACAAACTCCTCATTCCGCAAAATATGGTTGTGAGACAGACCACAAATGGACATTAGAAGCTGATCGGAATCCTGAACTGGGGGGGAAATCTGGTTTCTTCTCCTCTGCCTACGAGCTTGTCAAGCGGAAAAGCCTAACTACTGGGAAATCCCAACCTATACTTCAGCTGGTGTGAACAATTCGTGAACCAGACGACACCTTTGATGCAGGAGACACCCTCCGCCCGGGCCCTCATGCAAGTTGACGCCATCGTTGATCAGAACAATCACGACACGATCAGAAACCGCAGACTGTTCGAGCTCAGAAAGAAAATGTGGGAATGGGAGAAGCTGTCGACGGTTCCGGGCAAGGGGATCATCCATCATCGACGACCCGACGTGGGCCAGCTCAAAAAATTATCGGAGAACGACAAGCTTGAGGCGGATGTATGCACAATGGTAGACTAAGATGAAGGGATTAAGACTCTAGTCACCAATACTGCCGGATCAAAAAATACTTTGTAGAATGCACTCTTCTCACAACAGACTTAACCATGCCATACAGGCCGTGAACCATCAAATACAATTTTCAAATTAATACTGAACTCCGAAAGGCCTGTGTATCGCTAACACAATCCATCCATCTCTAGGCCCACGCGGTTCTCCCTAGTACCCCATGCCAGAAAACAATATTCCCAGCTACAATACAAACAATAAGCTTTTGAACACCCATCCGCCCAACTCCATCCCGGCAACGATCTAAACCCTTCTGCCTTCGCGCCAACAATCCGTGATCAAGGCTTCTGCCTCCTCGCCAGACAACACGCGATCAAGCCTTGTGCCTCCTCGCCAAATAATACGTAATCAGGTTCAGATGCTGCTCCCTCGCCCCCCCAACCACCTTCCAAAATTCCTCCGCGTCCCCCTTCCCAGCCCCACTGCTCTGCCCCAACCGCTCATGCAATTCAAGACAGAACTCCAGATCCGCGCGCCGCACGTCCGGATCCGTCGAGTTAAGCAACCGGAGCGCAAGTCTGCCAAGTCGCTGGGTATCGGTGGCGCCGACGCCGAGCGCGCTGCTGGGCGCGGGGCTGCGGTTGCCTTGCGCGACGCGGAGGAGTTGCCCGAGGACGCTGAGGCCGAGGACGACGACGCGGGCGTCGCCGATGGGGTCCTCTAATGAGGCGCTCGGGCTCTCGTCGAGGGCGTCGGTTCCAGGCGCCATCCCAATCGCCACCGCTTCCATGACCTCTAATAGGGCGGTGAGGCACTCTTGAACCGGCCCCATCCGCACCACCTCCTCGGCTGCCCGCTCCAACTCCGCGGCAACGTGTTCGGTGCCTTCATATTCTCTCCTCGCCTGCACGAGCGAGCGTAATGTCGCGCCCCACAGCGCCGGGGCCATCTCCCTCCGCCGCAGCGCGAGCATCGCGCGGATGGTGACCAGGACCTGCGCCTTGAGACTCTGGGCCTTCTGCGGCACGAGTTTGAGCTCGGAGGACGGCGCCTCGAGGTAGTCGAGGAGAGCGGTGAGCAGGTCGGCGAACCGGGATGAAGGTTGCGGTTGTTGGTCGGTGGTGGAGTACGAATCCGAGGCGAAAATGTCGAGGGTGGTGGAGCCGCGGACGAGGTCTTGCACGCGGCGGAGGCCGTGCGCGTCGAGTGTGCGGGCGCGGATACGCTCAATGCCGCTGGTGAGGAGGCGACGGTTGCGTTGGTAGGAGGCGCGGTCTTGGGGGGAGAGGTTTTCGAGGTCGAGGGGAACGGGAGCGGGGGCGGGGTTGCTGGGGGGTTTGTGGGGGGAGGTGAGGTAGGAGCTGGTGCTGTGGCTGGATGTGGAGTGGGCGCTGGAGAGGTCGCGGCTGTAGGTGTTGGGTTGCTCGTTGGCGGGGACTTCTTCGAGGACGGGTTTCTGGGGGGAGGATGATGATGGGATAGCGGTTGAGTCGTAGGCTACGAAGGGGTCTTCGTAAACTTTGACTTCGTCTTCGTCGATCATCTCGGAACCAGCCATAGCGCCGACTCTTGTTCGTTCAGGTGACCGCCGGGTCGGTGAAATCGCCCTTGACCGGACAGGGATTTCGCTCAGAATGTGGGGAGACATTCTGGGTGTCTCCGATCGTTGAAGACTCATTCGAGGAGCGGGAGAGGCACGGGTGATCGAATTGAGATCCGGGACAACCATGGTGAAGCCATCATCTTCGTTCAGGCTGGCAATACCCATATCAACGGACATAGTCTTGTCAAGCGCTGCCCGCTTCCGCGGCGGCCAGCTGGGAGCATGTTCTCCATCTGCCCCTCCTGGCAACACCATCGTCAAGCTCTCATCCTTGGACGGTGTGCTAGTTGGACTACTTAGCATGGATTGGTCAGTGGCCACGTTTTTCCTCGTCGCGGTATGTCCAAGGGCGTTCCTGGTCCTTGTTGGACTTCCATGGGTTTGTGCAAGGCGTGCAGGTGTCTTCACAGTGGCTCTACTTGGCACGGACTTCTTGACCGTATCTCTGGCTGGGCTATTGTTGGGACTGATAACAGGAGTGCTAGCCTTAACTGCTTTGCGGGATGCGTTTCGGGATGCATACGGATCAGCAGTAGCAGGTCGAGGTAGTTCTGGTCGCCGTGGTCGCCGGACCGGACCTGCCTTAAGGCCAGCGTTGGATGTTGCCGATGCGCCAACAGCGGACCTTGCAGCGGATACCGATACCGAGGGATTTTTCGCCGTTCTTGAGGCGGTGGTCGCTGGGGTATGACTCGTTGATGTGCTTGGTGCCTGTCTTGCGGGAGTAAACGCAGCTTGAGCAGATATGGGTCGGTCTGGTAGCTTCTTGGTAGCCAATAGTGCGGCCCTCCGCTGTGCTGCGATGGTGTCTCGTAACGTTGATCTTGATGTGGCCGTTGGCGGCCGCGAAGTCGCAGGTCCAGCAGCACTGCTGAATGAAGCTGACAACGACGCATTAGGATTGGCAGAAGCATTCTCAAGCGCCAGACGATCCTTTGGTAATAGATTCGACATGATCCTAAGAAAGTTAGTGATTGTACTAATCATGGCAGCGGGACACGTACGCTTCGGCTTTCTGAGGCCAAGTCTTCGCAAATATCCAGTAAACACCTCGTGTACCCTCCCGGACCTTGGGATTTTGATCTGCAAGTCCCTTCTTGATGCACTTCTCGGTAAGATCCAATCCACCGGAATGTTCGAAATGGGTCCGGTGCGGAGAGTGCTTATTGATCAACGTCTTCAACCACCCCGGAGCACACGCTCGTGTTGAGGCGTTCTTATCTTGGAAGGCGGACCAGACATGCTGCATCAAACGCAAATTGTAGGAGACGTTCTGAAAAATGGCATCCGCCGTCGCGTCCCCGTTCGTCGCGCTGATCTTCTTCGTATTCGCTGTCATCTTGGTGAAGGATTGCAAGAGGATCTCGGTCATGGAGTCCATCCCGGGACCTAGCAGCTTCACTAGTTCTTGTACCACCAGGCAACCGTTGGTCGACGTAGTGGTCCGCAAGGAGTTGGCAACCTTCAATATGCCGTCGAGAAGACTTTTGATGCCCACTACGAATGCGCCATGGAAATCGGAAGGTGCATTGCCCTTGGCAAGACGTCGTATCTTGGTGACGTTCTTATCTCTAGCAATCCAGTTGTGCTCCGACTCCCTCCCTTCGAAATCCGGTAGCATGTTCCGGAAGTTGTCCTCTAAATCGCGCTGCGTATGAACATATATTGGGTCCATAGGAACGACTTCGACTGCTGGTGGGGGTTCCAATGCAAGGCTGTCGCCTAATGTTGAGTCGGATGGCTTTCGATCCAGTGCCCGAGCATGGAGCGACATGGTGGATGCTTTGAGTTCGGGTTCGGGAGCGTGGTGCGCGGAGTCGAATTGGGAGCTAATGTAGGAAACGATGGTCTTTCGGACACCATGGGAATTCATTTGTTTTTGGAGGTCCCCTTTGGCATGCTCTGGGGCAGATCTGGTGGAAAGTTAGCACTGTGTCGAGTGAGGTCGTTAACAGGGGCTTACCGGAAGAGTTCGATGATAGCAGATTTGGCGGACTCGCGAACTTGGCCGTCTGCGTCTTCTAATGCTGTGACAAGATATGGGACATAAGCCCGGAACGGTAGCCCTTCTGTTTTGTTCATCTACAACCACATTAGCGGAGGACTGATAAAGGGTCCCGATTGCCTCACCTTAACTACCCACTGCATCGCCGTCTCCTTCGCTCTCGCATTGTTTCCTTGTAGCGCATTGGCCTTTATGACGTGCTCCACGTCCGCATGATCGTACGGCCATATATCCGCGAGCGTCTGGGACGCGGCGGCGCGGTGACTTTCACGCGCATCTCCAAGCCGTTCCAGCAGCAACGGGAACAGCTTATTTGCCTGCGCGGCAATTGTATTATCCTGGTCTTGCAGATGAAGCCTCTTGATCAAATGGCCGAGAGACGCGAAGCCCGTGGACACCAGCTGGGGGGATGTGTTGGAGCCGATTGCAATGCGGATGCATTCGAATATGGTAGCCTGCGCGGGTTCGGGGACTCGCAGGTGTTTGATGTCGGACTTGAGCTTGTTGAAGAGGGTGGCTTTCTGTTCCACGGAGATGGTGGACTTCTTCAGCGCAGTGAGAAGCGCGGCCGCTTGGTCTTCCATTGTGACGAGCTTGCGGGGTAAACCGTAGATTGTTGACCTGGTGAGTCTTGCGGTGGTTATGTTTTCCCTTCGGTTCCAGACTCAGTTGAGTTGATGTTGTTGTATGACAGGAGATGTGTTGATGCCTTGTCGCCTTGTCGCCTTGAGGGATTTGCTGTTGCATTTGTTATTTTGTATTTTTGTAATTTTGTTTACAAGGATCGTGCACGGACTTCCTCCAGTCGTCAATTCTCAAATTCGACGTCACTCCTCGATTTGGCATTTGATGAAACGATGCAAGGAGCACTCCGCAACCATGTGCAATAACCATGTGCAAATCAATAATATCCGGAATATCTTATTGGTATATTGAATACTCTAACGAAATGGGGTTTAAGGCGAGTTTTTTGGGCTATGGCGATATATCTAGGCACCGCGGGTTGGATCGCGAGATCCTCGTTAATGACCTCGACGCGTCTCCGACCCATATCTTCGTGTCACCTTCGTGTCACCTTACGCAGTGGAACTATTATCGTGACGCCTTCGGGTAGTATTGGACTGAAATGGGGTTGTACCAAAGCAAAAAAGTTGCTCGTGGCTATTCCTTTAATCAAACCCACGATTACCCGCAACGCACCTTGAGTCCAGCTCCAGGTCAAGTGTCAGGAATCACAAACATAATCGCGATACCCATGATATTCTCCAGCGCTCCATCCATTCCCCTCTCGGGTTCATACAGCCCATAGTCATACGTCGCCTTGATCTCCCATTTCTGCCCTTTCGCCAACTCCCTCTCAATTAGATCGGTGCCGATTATCGGCGACATCCCACTGAGATGTGTGGTCTGGTTAGAGCCGTGGCCGTGGCCCGTCTCCCCGCGATTGGGATCGTGGTCCGGCACGGCAACGGTGTACTCGGTATACGACGCGTTGGAAACTCCTATCGACCGCCCGTCGACGGATACGATGACCGACGTGCCACCGTCATGGAGATGGCCGCCGAAGCCGATGATTTCGGCGTCAAAGTCGGGTGTCCATGGGGGAGAGGTGATTTCGAAAGAGTCGGAGTCACGAGGAGATGGGAGCTAGGTCCAGGTATCAGTCCATAGACGGCCTCGCGATGATAGGAACACCACGACATACCTCACTCGTCCCACACTTCACAATATCGAACCAAATCGGCCTCACATCCGCATACCCCTCCGGATCCCCCTCGACATAATCATACGTCACCGTCAAATACACCACCTTATCCTCCATATTCTCATTCATAAAGTCCACGATCACCGCCATCTGATCCTCCTCCCGCAGCCGATACCCTGCGATCCGACTCGCCCCGTAGAACGCCGCCAACGTCTTCTCGTTCCCGCTCGAGAAGAACCGTTCCGCATTCCTCGGCGTCTCCCCAATGATCTTGTGCGGAAGACTCACCTCCTCGCCCCCGCACGTCGCGTCCGTTCGCCCCTCTCCGACCACGAAATGCACGTAGTGGTGCAGCCACATGCCATTCGTCACATTAGCAGACGACCCGTCCGCGTATTCGAGGTCCGCGTTCACCCCGACGATGCGGCAGTCATCGCACGGCTTGTCGATATTGAGGTCCGGGTAGTTGTACAGCATTCCACCGTGGCCGCCGAAGTTGCCGGTTTCCGTCATGTTAGGCACGTTGTAAGGCCCGTAGCGGAGCTTGACGGTTTTGGAGTTGGGGTGCCAGAATTCGATGCGGGGGGTAAGGGGTTGCCGGCGGGGGGCGGCGTTGGGTGGGTCGGGGACTTTGCCAGCGTGGGGAGCTGGGGGTGTTAGATTTACGGGTTTGAGGTCCACGGTGGTGAAGGATGCCTACGGTTCAAGAGGGTAGCGATATCAGCGCCGTCGGCATGCTGGGCTAGAAGTTTATCGATAGTGGATTTCCCCTGTCCCCCTGGGAGTGCGCCCATAACATAGTCGTTATCTGGGGCAGTATCGTTGCCAGACGAGGGACTGACTGCTTGTCTTCGGTTGAATCGGTGGGACACTGGTTCCGGCTCAGTTCTACCCGTATACGCAGCACACGAGCCGAGCGCCGACCAGAAAGCCAAGGAAACGAGACTGATGCTCTTCATTTTATGGACACTGTTTGAATGAAGTAGAGATCAGAACGGATGGATGAATGGGGCGTCGGAACTTTTCTAACTGAAGAGGAGTCGAAAGGAAAGACATCCGACTTCTGGATGACAAATTCCGTGAGAACTTCTCTCTTGGTAAAATTATATAAGGTAGGCGATCGAAACGAACCATCTACATGGCAATATAATCCATGACGACTACCATAATTCATTCATGACGACTGGAACCACTGGCGTGTACCAACACGACCACCGGCTCCGAGCCAATTCGCCTCGGAAGCGACGAAACATGTGAACCACGACCGCCAACGAACCTCCCAAATGAATTCCGAGAGTACATCTGCGAAGCTGGGTGGCTTTGATTACATCGTATAAAACGGGCCATACGGACGGAATTGCCCTATTTGATATGCGTCTGAACCGGACCCCGGCCAAGAATCCCGATCGACGAACCGCAACGGATCTTCACGAGGCGATCGAGATGCCGGTTGGACGCCGGGTAAATTGGGGACTCTGGGGGTCGTTAGCATTGGGGTTGGGGATATTGATGCGTAATATGCGCCTACAGAAACCTGGGGTGACGCCGGGAATGGGCGTCTGGAGTTAATTAACCTGCTACGGACCATTCCGCGGGGACGGCATGCGATCGGTGGACTTCCATCCGGATTTCGAAAATGTTGCCGAATTCTTATAGCTGGAAACCGCTTTGCGGCAATTACGAAGATAGTTATCTTTAGGGCACTCGAATGGGGTTCGGCGCGTTGGTCACGCCAGGCTTCTGATCGCTTCTAGGACGTTTCGCAGCTCCGACAGACAAGCTCGAAATCCTCACGACCTACAGCTTTGTTAGGTCGATTCCATCGAATCCAGGCCGGCCGAACGGGGGATGTATCCGTGTATTAAGTAGTAAAATTACAGTCTATCGTACAATCGCACGTTCATCATGACGGGCTATTCTTCTCCTCTCTCGCCTCCGCCCTCGCTTCCCCTTTTCTCCTCGGATCCTCCGCCTCCTCCACCTCCTTCGCCTTGATGTCACGTTCCACCTGGTCAACCGCCCGCTCGATCTCTACCTCCATGTTCGGAAGCTTCAGCTGGTCGGCGAGGAGCTTCCCGTTCCAGCGCCGGAGGAGCATGACTTCTTTGGCGTCCGGTTGCTTCTCAGCGTCTATGTTGTCGGCGAGCTTGGCAGTTTGATCGGGGGTGGGGGTGGGTGCGGCGCGGGATTTGAAGGGGGATCTGTGCATGAGGCCGGCGGTATACATCTGGTCAAGGATGGGGGATGGGTGGTATTTCAGGAGGTCGTTCTTGAGGAGGAACTCGAGGTGTTTGGAACCAGACCAAGCTGCAAGTGTTAGGAGTGGTCAAGTGACGATATAGCACGGATGACTCACCTCTCCAATGTGACCATGCACGGAACGCGAGGTAGAAGAATGGGAAATTCGGTATTCTGCCGCCTCGTCAGTAACTGGACACCCACCCCACGGAACGACTTACATGGGAATCAGGGCAAACGGCGCAGCCAACGGCATCCCACCAAAACTCCACCACATCTTCCCCCGGTGCAACCCCTGCCTCTCAGTCGCAATCCTCTCCAAAATCCACGGCGCATGCCCCTCCTCCAAAAACGCCCCGGGATACAGCACCTCAACCCGTCTCCTACCCCCCTTCAAATCCCCCTTCCGCTTCGCCAGCGGCGGAACCGTCTTCAGCCCCCATTCCTCGAACGGGATGCGGTTTAGCAGGATGCTGCCGTAATGTGTGACGGACTTCTTCCAGCCTTTGTCGGTGCGCTCCCAGTTGGTCCAGGTGGTGGAGGCTTTGTCGACGGCGCGGTCGACGAGAGATTTTTGGCGGGCTTCGTGTACGGAGAGACGCTCGCAGTAGATTAGGGTGCGGCGCGTGGAGATGGGGAGGAGGTAGATACGCATTGCGCTGTTCGACGGGATGAGATGGGAGAGTTAGAGGATCGTAGTTCGTGGGGGATTGGTGGCGTCGATGGGGTTCATGGTTGCGGTTTCAGGGGGTGGAAGCCATTGCGAATCGTACAGCTCATGCTAGAACAACGGAAATGTTGGTGGGAAGCACTGTCGAATTATCCTGAAGTTGTCGTATCGCCGAAAACGTCATCAGGAACATTTCCATAGCTGCTGGTCCGAGCGCCTCTCGCAGGTTTTAGTGATTTAGTCTGGAGCTGCACGTGGTGGCTGGTGATAATACGAGCTAGACCACTCACCCTGAGGAGTGAGGCAGGATAACGATGTTATTATGCGGTTCATAAACAATGCAGTTCATTATGTCGGGAATATATTTGCTTAAAACATCAGTTTTGTCCTTCATCGCCATATATCCCACCGAAACCACTCTCACTGCCTCCTTTTCCTAATCACTCCCCGTTCCGGTGAACGCATGCGACCCCCGGCTTGACCGATGAGCAACGCACAATAACACCCCCTCTGATAACTTCTATCACGACTTCAAGATATGTTCGGTGGCACGGTGGGCGGAAATACCGGGAATCCCCGTCCCCGTGGATCCCTATCGCGCTCTTCACACTCTCGATCCCCCGACCCAACCCGGAAACAGCAGTCTCCACCACCGACACAGAGCGACCTGGGGAGGATGGTCGGTGACGATGGAAACGAGAGAAGAAACAGCAGAGCCAGCCCGATTTCGGACCGGAACCCCGAATCCCGGCGCAATCCTACAACAAGACAGATCAAGGAGAAGCAGCGGCTAATACGAACTCTTCCTCGTAAGTCATCCGACTCCCAGCGTCACGATAGGCACTAATCCCGTCCCTCAGCATGGGTCCACACCCCCGACGACGACGACATCTTCTCCGAACCCACCGACCGCCTCCTCCCTAAGATCCCGCACAACGCCCTCGCCGCCTCCCACAACCACACTCCCACCCCCAAAGCCAACGCCGTCCCCGGCCGGCAATATGACCACGAGCGCGAGCGCGTCACGGTGGCGCCGAGGCAGCCGGTGAGCGAGAGCGCGTTGCGGTGGAAGCGCTTCGTGCGGGCGTCCGCGCCGCACCATCGGGGGGTCTCCTGGGACGACTCGGAGGTGGTGGATGCGGAGTGGATGGAGGAGAACTTTCCGGACTTGGAGCAGCCGTGGAATCCGGAGAAGGAAGAGAGTGAGGAGGAGAAGGATCCGCGGTACTGGTTGTTCAGTCCAAATAAGCGGAAGCAGCGGATGTCGGATATACAGGTATGCATGGTTCCATTTTTATTGATCTTCATTTTTGCGTTGGGCGCGCCGCTCGTGGGATGGTGACATGCTAACGTATATATCTGCCAGCGAGTCTTCATGCGCAACCCCATCATTCCCCTTATCATCCGCCTCACCGTCCTCACCTTCTCCACCCTCGCTCTCGGCCTCGCAGGTTCCATCTACCAACTTGCCTCCACCACCGGCTGCGAGAAAGGCTCCTCCACCTGGCTCGCGCTTATCCTCGACGCCTGCGCCATCGTCTACACCGTCGGGATTACCTACGACGAGTACAGCAGCAAGCCGCTCGGGCTGCGGTCGCACCGGGCGAAGATGCGGCTGCTGTTTCTGGATCTGTTTTTCATTGTGTTCGATTCGGCGAATATTAGTCTGGCGTTCGCGGCGCTGACGGATCGCCAGTGGGCGTGTAAGGAGGGGATGAGGGGGGATCTGAGCTCGTTGAGGTGTCCATCGAATGGGCAGATCTGCGCGAGGCAGAAGGCGTTGACGGCGGTGTTGCTGGTGGCGCTGGTGGCTTGGTTATCGACGTTTGCGATTAGCACGTTAAGGTATGTCTCTTTGAATATTTATGGTTATATTATGCTAACGTCTTCGGATAGGGTACTTGATCGGGTTGTAGATAGATAATATCAAATTTACTGTATAATGATGATGCCTTGCTATCCCTTGCTACCGAAGTGGAATGATACAAGATTGAGACGGTGGATAATTGTGCTTATCGCCCGAGTTATTGACGTTCACCATGGCCACAAGCAAAATATGGGATTCTTGTGAGTACTGTATACATCAGGATATTTCCGCACGCAGTCCTCCAATCACGATGGAGTGATGATCGTAATATGCACGGGTAGATGTGGATGAGGATATCGCTGGTGATTACTTATTCTGGCAAATAAAATACGCCGTCGGCGCTAGCGTATCAGTGGCGTATTGAATTTCTGCATATTATTGGCTAATTGACGATTACGAAATCGTTGTGGGATACGTGCACACACACAATCGCCGCACTGTAAACCATCCGCTGACGATATCAAGTCCAATATTGAAGAAGAGTCATCCACGAGTGGCCATAGAGGCATAGAGATAGCATCTAGAGCGAATGTGACTTATAAATCGATGGTGAATGCGAATAGCCTAGTGACATCGCTCGTAAATTGCCCCCCGCTGCGCAGCGCTTAGCGAACCTCGATCGTAAATCCGAAGCAAGCTTGCCCCACCAACCGCTTCGAAATCCACACAACGACGGAATCCATCGAACCTCACCACCCACCTCATCCTCCAAAACTTTTCCCTTTCACCTCAGCCCATCCCCCACCTCTTCCCTTCTTCTTTCTCACCCACACATCTCGAATCCGTCCTGGGAATTCTGTCGAACTGCACACGCAGATCGTCACTTGTCCTTGACTTAGATTCTTTGGCTTTATCAGGACCGCAAAAATCCTCGGACAGAAGCGGGGTACAAACATCCATCATCAAGAAACACTCAGGAAATCGTTAATCGAAGACCGCAATCATGGTGAAGTAAGTCCATCCGATCCATTATTGGCATTTGTCTGCTTTTCCGTGCATCCGATGCGCATGGATGTCTATATATGCCGTGTAGCAGCATCGGGTATAATGTGGAGTGAGCGCTAACGATATGTCTACAGCTTCACTATCGAAGAGGTACCAATATTTGCCAAGCAACGTCAGGCAAGAATGTATACTCACAGCTCATTAGATCCGTGGGCTCATGGACACGCCCGAGAATATCCGCAACATGTCGGTTATTGCTCACGGTAAGTGATGGCACCCCCCCACCGGCCACACAATGCTAATCATCACACAGTCGACCACGGCAAGTCCACCCTCACCGACTCGCTTGTCCAGCACGCCGGTATCATCTCCGCCTCCAAAGCTGGTGAGGCCCGATACACCGATACCCGTCCCGATGAGCAGGAGCGTGGTGTGACCATCAAGTCCACGGCCATCTCCCTGTACGGCACCCTCAAAGACGAGGAGGACATGAAGGATATTCCGGTCAAGGTCACCAAGAACGAGTTCTTGATCAACTTGATCGACTCTCCCGGTCACGTTGATTTCTCATCTGAGGTCACTGCCGCGCTCCGTGTCACTGATGGTGCGCTCGTCGTCGTCGACACTATCGAGGGTGTGTGCGTGCAGACTGAGACGGTGCTCCGACAGGCGCTTGGTGAACGTATCAAGCCCGTCGTCATCATCAACAAAGTCGATCGCGCCTTGCTCGAACTCCAGTTGGGCAAGGAGGACTTGTACCAGAATTTCTCCCGTGTCATCGAGTCAGTCAACGTCGTCATTGCGACGTACTATGACAAGGCTCTGGGTGATTGCCAGGTCTATCCTGACAAGGGTACCGTTGCTTTCGGATCCGGCCTTCACGGCTGGGCTTTCACCATCCGAAAGTTCGCGACCATGTATTCCAAGAAGTTCGGTGTGGACAAGCAGAAGATGATGGCTCGTCTTTGGGTAAGCGAACTTATATCCCTTGAATGTAACAACTAGAATTAACCTTTGGATAGGGCGACAACTTCTTCAACCCCAAAACCAAGAAGTGGACCAAGAGTAGTGAAGGTGGCCTCGAGCGATCTTTCAACACTTTCATCCTCGACCCCATCTTCCGCATCTTCGATGCTGTTGGCAAGAACAAGAGGGAGGATATCGCCAAGCTGGTGGAGAAGCTCGAAATCAAGCTCACCAGCGACGAGAAAGATCTCGAGGGCAAGGCCATCCTCAAGATCATCATGCGCAAGTTCCTTCCCGCCGCTGAGGCGCTCATGGAGATGTTGATCATCCATCTTCCGTCGCCGAAGGAGGCCCAGGCTTACCGTATGGAGACTCTCTACGAGGGTCCTCATGACGATGAGAGCGCCATCGGTATCCGTGACTGCGATCCCAAGGGTCCTCTCATGCTGTACGTCTCCAAGATGGTGCCGACCTCCGACAAGGGTCGATTCTATGCCTTCGGTCGTGTCTTCTCCGGTACCGTCCGCTCCGGTCTCAAGGTCCGCATCCAGGGACCCAACTACACTCCCGGCCGCAGGGAAGATTTGTTCATCAAGTCCATCCAGCGTACCGTGCTGATGATGGGTCGTCTCACCGAGCCCATCGAGGATTGCCCGGCCGGAAACATTCTGGGTCTGGTCGGTATCGATCAGTTCCTGCTCAAGTCGGGTACCCTCACCACCAGCGAGACGGCCCACAACCTGAAGGTCATGAAGTTCTCCGTCTCCCCCGTCGTTCGGCGCTCCGTCGAGGTCAAGAACGCCAACGATCTTCCCAAGCTCGTCGAAGGTCTCAAGCGTCTGTCCAAGTCCGATCCTTGCGTGTTGACCATGATCTCCGACACCGGCGAGCACATCGTCGCCGGTGCCGGTGAGCTCCATTTGGAAATTTGCTTGAAGGATCTCGAGGAGGACCACGCCGGTGTCCCTCTCCGTATCTCCGACCCAGTCGTGCAGTACCGTGAGACCGTCGCCTCCCTGTCAAGGATCACGGCCCTCTCCAAGTCCCCCAACAAGCACAATCGTCTGTACATGACCGCGCAGCCCCTCGACGAGGAGGTCTCCAAGGACATCGAGTCCGGCAAGATCGGACCGCGCGACGACTTCAAGGCGCGCGCACGCATCCTCGCCGACGACCACGGCTGGGACGTCACCGACGCACGCAAGATCTGGTGCTTCGGCCCTGACACCAACGGCGCCAATCTCCTCGTCGACCAGACCAAGGCCGTCCAGTACCTCAACGAAATCAAGGACTCCGTCGTCTCCGGTTTCCAGTGGGCCACCAAGGAAGGTCCCGTCGCTGAGGAGCCCATGCGCTCCGTCCGCTTCAACATCATGGACGTCACTCTGCACGCCGACGCCATCCATCGCGGCGGTGGACAAATCATCCCGACCGCCCGTCGCGCACTCTACGCCGCAGCGCTCCTCGCCGAGCCCTCGCTGCTCGAGCCCGTCTACCTTGTTGAGATCCAGGTCCCCGAGCAAGCCATGGGCGGCATCTACGGCGTGCTCACCCGCAAGCGCGGCCACGTCTTCGAGGAGGCCCAGCGTCCCGGCACCCCGCTGTTCAACGTCAAGGCGTACCTCCCCGTCAAGGAGTCGTTCGGATTCACCGCCGACCTGCGCGCCGCCACCAGTGGCCAGGCGTTCCCGCAGTCCGTGTTCGATCATTGGCAGGTGCTGCCGGGTGGATCGCCGCTCGACCGGACGACGCTGCCGGGTCAGGTTGTGGAGGAGATGCGCAAGAGGAAGGGAATCAAGGTCGAAGTTCCGGGTGTCGAGAACGTAAGTTATCCCACGTCATCCATGCCTCATGAAACCACCACTAACCATCATCGCAGTACTACGACAAGTTGTAAACGCTTTCCAACGATGCATATCCACTTTCTTTGTTATCAAACAAACCAAATACACGCATCCCAAAATCATCGTGATGAGACGCTTGTCGTGAGGAGTCGGCCGGATGAAATCAAAACGCCGTGGTCGGTGGTGGGTGAGGGGTAGATTGGGAGGGATGGATGGACCGACGACGAATGCATGCTGATGGTCGACGTATCTCTCTTTATGGTAGACCGGACGTATCTCCTTGCTGTTCTGTTTTGATAGCCGAATTACATCGTTTGCAATCATTGCAGGCTCTCGTCTGTCTGGTCCATGTGATGATATATGTGTAGCATCTTGTCCTGCATCGTGATATCCTAGAGCCAGAGAGCATCAAGATGTTCTGCACATCTGATCGTATCGCCACCTCCGCCGCCCCTCTTAGTCATCCAGACATCACCCTACCTCCCAGCACATGCACTGATGCACTTGCTGCGCTGTTATGCTCAACTCCACCAAAACGCTGGCCGCAAGTCCTGTTTACAACATTTCACTGCAAGTTTTTGATCATTGTCCCGAGAGTCAACATTGTGGGCGCGATAGAAGAAAATATTCGTTGGAGTACCGCGACGATAGCCAAGGCACCTTCGAGCAGAGGATTCATCTTGGACTCTTTTCCCTGTCCTCCCCAGCAGGATGCTCTTGTCATTACCAAAGATGTCCGAGATTTGGCCCGAAGGCTTTCATATGCCAATCCAGACCTGCATGGGCTCCTCATGTGTAAAGGTGTCCTCAAGACAGAGGACCCAATCACCAAGGCTTCTCTCTTGTTCACGTTCGTTTTCAAACTGCCCGAGAGCTACACAGATGTGCGCAGTCTCCGGAGTCTCTTGACAGATGCCAGTCCCAACCATTCTCTCTCTGCCAGATTCGAGGTTGCGAGCCAGATCGCTAGGTCCGTATGCAATGTCCGCAGCTTTGGTTTCGTTCACAAAAACCTTTCTCCCGAGACGATTCTCGTACTGGGCAACCAGAACACCTCAATAGGGGCAGCGTACCTTGTAGGGTTCGACCGGTTTCGAACAACGCAAGGCAATACAGCACGGTTAGGGGATTCAAACTGGGAGCGGAACTTGTACCGTCATCCACGGCGACAAGGTGCAAGCCCGGAAGATATCTATATCATGCAGCATGACATCTACAGTCTGGGCATCTGCTTGCTGGAGCTTGGCTTGTGGCAGTCATTCGTGGAATATCGCGCTCTCGATGGGCTACCCCTCCGCTCGGCGGCACTGAGACTCCAAGATGGGACACCAGAAATGCAGTATCCGACTGCGCTGAAAGATCACCTCGTGGCGCTCGCACGTACAGCTCTTCCGCAGCGCATGGGTACAAAGTACACCGAGGTGGTTCAAACCTGTCTGACTTGTTTGGATCGCGAGAACGTAGACTTTGGCGATGAGCGTGAGTTTCAAGATGCGGACGGTATCCTTGTTGGGGTCAGATATATCGAAAAGGTTTGACGCCCTCATAAAATCCTCGAGGAACTCGTCTGACACAATCCAGGTTTTGATGCAATTGAGTCTCATCTCGGTCTAGCTTATGAAAGCTACAATTCATCACGATCGAGCGATAGACTGAAAGAATGACACGCTGAAAACAACCGATGGGCAACAGAATGCCAGGGCGAACAAAACAACATTTGCATTTTCATATGTTCAGTTTCATACTGAGGAAGATTAGAGAACAACGCTTTCGAATGACGACAGACTAGACTCGTAATCCAAATAGTTATTGTGATCATTCGGAAGGTAACATTAGTAGCACCTAGCACCTTGATCACTAAAGCTTTAACGTGCATTTTTGATCACGTTGGAGCTTTCAGCTATGGTAAACGAATATCGCCCTTAACCTAGACGACGAAGGAGGCGACTGAATGAGTGAAGCAGAAGTGCAGGACATGTATGTAAAAAGAAAAAAATTGTCAACCCACGGCGGGATTCGAACCCGCAGCCTTGAGATTCCTTGTTATAAGAGTCTCACGCGCTAACCAATTGTGCCACGCAGGCGAATTGAGATGGAAGAAAATCATAGGAAACAAATTTGAGGAAGTTCGGTATTAACTATCCGTATTTCCGTAACTAAGTTATCCATATATTTTTGTATCTAGTTTCACGTGACCATTGACGTGGTGGCACCAGCCTCAATTTGTGGCGCAACTTTTCACCTCAACCAGCACCGAAATGAGGATGATCCGCTGTTTGTTGAACTTCGATTATGGTAAAGAACGCGTCTTGAAGTCTAATTGTTGAACTTTCTAGCTGCTGCTACACTTACAAAACCTGCCTAGCGATTTACCGAAACCAAGCCACAATTCATTGGACCGGTGTGTTCCCGTACCGACTACATCGCATCGACCTATTATCACATCACTCCCATGTTTGCTGGGCAGCTCCAGTGATCTTTTGCCCCCCCATCCAGAGTTCCGATCGGGCGAAGAGTGCTTTAATTCGAGGGTACGGAAGAGAAGTCATCATAATGCGTGTTGAAGAGGAGAACACTGCTACGCTTAAGAAGTGGATCATTAAGCGTTTAGAGGATATGTACGAGCCATGTCTCCTTGCAGCCGACTATCGACTGATTTGTTCTAGATCTGATGCCGACTCCGATGTCCTTGCAGACTATGTTCTGGCTCTGGTCAAGTCCGAAGAACCAGATGATCAAGTCAGACAGAATTGTTTGGAGAACCTCGAAGATTTCCTACACGATCGTGAGTGCTCACATCCGTTCGTCTAACTATCGGATTCCCTAATACCTCCTAGACACCGCAACGTTCGTGAACGATGTTCTCTCCGCGATTCGCACTCAATCATACAATCCCGAAGCCCAACCTCCCTCGACTCTCTCCGCATCTGCCGCTGAATTCAACCCCCCCGCTGGCCCCTCGGGTGTTCAAAACCGCCCCGCCTCCGACCCCTTCCAAAACGGTCACAAACTTCCTGACTCTCGTAAACGCGCGTTTGGCGACCGCGAAGGCAGCATACCCCGCGATGGCCGAGATCCACATTACCACCGCAATGGCGACCGCAATATCAAGCAGCTCCGGCGAGGTGGCTTCCGTGGCAATCTCGCCGCTGGAGGCGATGGACGTGGGCGATTTAGCAATCAACGTGGGCAAATCGGTCATTTAGGAAATCCAGCGATGCAAGGAATGCCGCCCGGTATGCAGCTGCCGGGAATGCCGTTGTTGCCTACTCCGCCAGGCTTTCCGCAGTTTGATCCCAACAACCCGCTTTCGGCGATGATGGCGATGCAGGCGTTGACGTTTGCTGGTATGCAACAACAGGGTGCACCCAACCCATTGGGCCAGGGGCAATTTGGTCAACTGGCACAAATACAGAAAAAGGGGAGGTGTAGGGAGTTCGACCAGAAAGGGTTTTGCACGTTAGGAAGCTCATGTTCGTATGAGCACGTTGACAAGGGAGCTGATGGTAAGCATCCAGTTCTTCCTACAATGCGTTGTACTAATCAGTTGATATAGAGTATGATCCAACAAACGCATCTATAGTGACTAACACTCACCGCCCGAACGGCACTACCTCAACTCGGGGTCAGCATGGTGGAAGAGGTCGAGGGCGAGGCGATAAGCAAGGACGAGGACGTGCTCCTTTCTCCTCCGTTGGCCCCAATTATGATCAAACCGTCACGACTATTGTCGTTGAGCAAATCCCTGAAGAGAAATTCACCGAAGAGGCCGTCCGGTCATTCTTCTCTGAATATGGCGCGGTGGAATCCATCGACATGCAACCTTACAAGCGCCTCGCACTTGTCAAGTTCTCCGATTTCGCCTCCGCTCTCCAAGCATATCAATCTCCCAAAAGCGTCTTCGATAACCGCTTCGTGAAAGTATATTGGTACAAACCTGATGACGTTGGAATCAATGGAACGAAGGACAGCCGTCGAAGTTACCCGGATGAAATGGTAATCGACGCTACCGACATCGCCGAGAAACAAGCTGAGGCGCAGAGAGCACATGAAGAGAAGTTGAAGAAACTAGAAGAGGCGAAAGTACAGCGTGAGGAGCTCGACCGGAAACTCCGTGCCCAGGAAGAAGAACGAAAGAAGCTCCTCGCAAAACTAGAAGCGAAGGCTGCTGCTACAGGAACTCCCGCACCAGAAGGCAGCACAGAGAAGAAAGCTGATGCGTCCACCGATGGCGTTGAGGATATGCCCAGGGTTACAAATACTGAGACCGAGGCTCTCCGTGCGAAACTTAAGGAACTTGAGGCCGAAGCTACAAGCATGGGCATCGACCCCGAGTTGTCTATGAGTAGCCCATTCGGCTTCGGTCGCGGGGGCCCCTCATTTAGAGGGCGTGGGCCACGAGGTGGCGGCGGTTATGCTCCGCGAGGCAGGGGTTACGACCCATACCGCGGCAATTGGAGAGGCGCAGGACGAGGATATGCGGCGCCGACATACGGAGCGCCCCGCGGAGGGGTTCGACGACTTGACAATCGAACTAGAAAAGTTGCTGTCGCTGGAGTGGAATATGGAACCGAGGGGGATGAGGCTCTGCGATCGTATTTGTTCAACAATTACGAGGTGGACAGCATCGAGAAACATCCAGAGAAGGCGGATGCACAAGTTGTGACGTTCAAGGAGAGATATGTTGCGGAACAGGTACAGTCCACCCCTCTTTTCCCATCCGATCCACGCCATTCAAACTTACCTCCTTACAGTTCATCGCTGCCGGGTCCACGACTTCCATTACCAGTCTCGGTAAGCTGGATCTCTCCTGGGTCCAACAAACCTTCCCACCTCCCACTTCTGCGCCACAAAGTACAGCCGATTCCGGTCTTCCTCGATCCGGTGCCAACCAGGTCTCCGAGACTACGAACGGGGATTCTGGGAAGGACAAGGAGTTGGATATGCCAGACTTGGAGTCTGCAGCCGCTGCGGTGGATGCGGTGGTAGGGAGATCAGAGGAATATGATCCAGATATCGCGGATGATACGGATCGGTGGATGTCGTAGTCGAAAGGCTAAAGGAATGGCTATCGAAAGGAGCATAGAGGTGAGTGTAGCATTGCATTGTGGCAATAAGCGCGGCTTGCCCATGCATCGACTGTACATTAGCATTGGGACGAGCATCAGAATTGACGAAATAATAGCGGGCCATACGCTTGAATACTTCGATTTCCTATACCCTGCCAGTCCATTTCCTAACGATGCTTCCACCAACCCATTTACGGCCCATGCGTATCAAAAGCCAATGTGCCGCTTTAGGTAATCCTACCCATAGTTGGCCTTCGGTATATGGGCTTGTACCGTCTCGCACAGTAGTTCAGTGGATCGTTGTTCTCTCGAGGAATGAAATCAATCCAAAGCACAAATCCTACTCCCTTCCACGCTTCAGTTAAGTCCATTCCTTTACCCCCTCTACAAAAGGTATAGCCATCCTACCAATTCACGCATTATCGTAGTACCTGTTTTTACTCCTAACTACAAAAAGACATAACTAACTAGCTATTCTACTACTAATTCGTGCATTATCGGAGTACATGCTTTTGCTCCCTCTGCAATAAATCATAAGTGCTGGATATTATATCGATGAAAAATCGCTATCTTATCTCCATTATATTTTTCTACTGTTACCTGTTTTTATAATGCTCTTTACGGAATGATCGTCGTTACGTGGTCTCTGCAGCCGACACTTCCCTCATCCAAACTTTCAATATTCATAGGCCGACTGTATACAGCACGGTGTACGTAGTACATGTGTTGAGTCAAAATGGTCTAGACGTCGTTACCCATTACGGTAACACGTTGTAAACGGAAGGAGGAAGAAGAAACTCGATAGTATAAGGAGATGCTCCTTCATCTATAAAAGAGAGATGGATCTCACTCTCCGAGGTGAAAACAATCACTAAAACTTACCTTCCCTACGATCATATCTTCATGGCTCACACTTGACAAAGCACCAGTGCTACTTGACTTCGTTCATCACTATTGCTTACTTCAACCGAATCTTAAACATCCCATCGGCTTCACCTCGCCTATCAAGTGCAAAATCACCCTTACATCATGAAATACCTCGCTTTCGCTTTCCTCATTATCGGCTCTCAAGCGGCGGCACTTCCTAATAAGGACCAGTTGGCCCCGTATGCAACCTCTCAAACGCGTAGCAAGGAAGTCTGGAACTGATGCATTGTTAGGTGGGAATTGGAGTCGCGTCAGGCGACCTTCGATTGTACCAACAAGCCCCCTGGCCTCTACACACACACCAGCGACTGTAACAAGTTTTTTCGATGTCTGACTCCGACCGCGCCGGCTAGAGAATTGGCGTGTCCCCAGGGCATGATATTCTCTTGTGCCGAAGTAGCATGTGTCCCGGGGCTACCTGTATTTCAGTGCCAACTTCATGTAACGGGGCAAGGGGTCTGCAATCGGCCGCTCGTCGACCCTCTCCCCTCCCTCTTCCCCCTTCCCCCCATTCCCCCC